>NC_143572.1:87462172-87613178 GCF_054136105.1 Typopeltis vanoorti | reverse complement strand
ACAGTGTTCGTCCAGACAGGAAGCTGGCAATCCATATGCAAAAGTCCTGAGACAGTCCAAATGATGGGAGTTTGCTTAGTTAGCCTTTGTGCCAGACCCAGTCAAAGGCTTTAGCGATATCAAGTGCAACTGCTTGGGATTCGCCGAATTTCTCCATGGCATTTGTCCAGCGATGGGTGATGTATGAGAGCAGATCTCCTGTTGATCGGTTTCAACAGAATCAGTACTGGTGGTCGCTTAATTGTTGGGTAACTTCAAGGTAGAGTAGGAGTTGAGAGTTTTCTCCATCACTTTAGACAGGACTGAAGTGAGTGAGATAGGGCGGTAGTCAGATGGTAGTGATTTATCACCCTCTTTAGGAATGGGTTGAATGTGGGCCAGTTTCCAGGCTTTGAGATACATACCAGTGGAGTAAGTGAGTGTGTACAGGCAGCATAGGATAGGAGTCAGTTCTGTTGCGCAGACCTTCAGAACAATTGGAGGAATGCCATCAGGGCAGGAGACTTTTTTGTGTCTAATTTAGACAAAAGGTTTATGATATCTTTTTGGCAAAAGGATACAGGGGGCATTGCATGTTGAGCAGTTGGAATGACTGGAGGGCATTTGCCACTGTCAGTTATGTGTGCATTGGAGGCAAAGTGTGAGGCCAGGAGGTTAGCTTTTTCTGTGGGTGATGTTGCAATTGAGCCATCTGGGTATGATAGAGGTGGGAGTAGTGTAGGGCAAAAGTTACGACCAATGCCTTGGCAAGAGATCAAAAGGCATGGCTGCCATTTGGACAGGCTGCAAGCTTCCTGCTTTTTGCATGTTCAAATTCTGTTTTAGAAGCGCTGATAATTTTCTTGCATCTGTTTCGGGCTTCAGTATAGGCATTGAAGGAGGATGGGTTCTTGATTTGAGCCAGTTATGATATGCCTGATTTTTCATTTGTACTGCATTGGCACATCTTTTGGAGAGCCAGGGTTTAGTTTGGGGATGGCAGTTCAGAGTAGTGTGGGGAATGTATGTTTTCATGCCAGTGGAGATTACTTTGGTGATACGTTCAGTGCATATGGTTGGACTGGAAGACCAGAAACAATAATCCAACCATGGGAATGTAGCATAGTAGTCTTGGAGGCTGTCCCATTTGGCACTGTTATAATGCCAAACTACTCTTGTGTGGGAGTGACTGCGTAAGCGTTGTTGCATGGGGGAGGAGATGAGCACTAGATTCTGGTCAGAATTACCCAGGGGGCTTACTATATTCACTACATATTTGGAAGGGTTATTAGTAAGGAAGAGATCTAGGATATTTGGTATTCTGGTCGGCTTTTGAACAATTTATGTAAGGTCATTAGTGATGGCAAATGTTTCAGCATCTCTGCCTGCAGGATCTGTACAACTGGAAGAGGATAGCCAATTGGTGTTATGGAGATTAAAATCACCCAGGAGAATGATTTCACTGAATGACTGGTGGTATTAGGAGAGCGATAGAGACAGCAGATGAATTTGACTGAGTGGGGGAGGGATAACTTTAGCCAAAGAAGGTCGAAATTGGGCAATTCTAGGTTAGGTGTTCTCTGGCAGGGTATGTCAGAGCAGATATATACACAGACGCCACCCCTGGGTCGAAAGGAGTTAAATAGTGTATAGTTAGGAAGGTTGAGATGGATAGTGCTGGGGGAGGGTGAGCTTTGAGTTTCTGTTAAAAAGAGTAGGTGGGGGTTGGCAGACTGCAGATGGTAGTGGACGCTATTAAGGTTGGAATTGGTGGGCCACGAGTGTTGGTGAAGTGAATATGCAAGGTTCTGTGAGGCATGGATTTGACCGCAAGGGTCTTGCACGTTTCCTATGCAGTGCTCGCATACTGGTCTCCTTGGTGGCTACTAGTGGCGTTACTTGGTTTTTGCACTAGTTTGGTTTGTTTGTAGTCTATCATCCACCAAGGGGATGATACGCCAAAATGGAGACAACAGCATTTTTCTTCAAGTTGTCTTCGGATTGGACTCTTTGTTCTCTCTGGGAAAAGGTTAGATCAGGTCGGGCACGTATGCACGACTGGGGGAAAATGTCCATTAGCTTGTTGTTTACCACCGTTATAAATTTGGATGTGTTTGTTAGTGTGTCACAGGTCACTTTCACAAGACATGGAAAATTCGTTCCGTCCTTTCTTTTGTTTATGGTCCGAAACGATGGCATTTAACGATATTTTTGGGACCAAAATTGCATTCTCCTGTTGGTTTGCCGGCGTGTTCTTTTAAGGATTCATCATTTTCCATCGGAGAGTTCAGGATAATGGCATCGAGTCTCCTATTTTCGGCCTCGAGTACCATAGATGCAATTAGTTCACGAAGTTCGTTAGCTGGTACGGGTGCACTTACGATTGAGTGCTGGTTGTCGAGTATCTCGAGCTTAGTTTCCAACTTTCTGATTTTGGAGGAGAAAGTATCTATCATAGTATTAAGCTGTTGTTCGAGGCTTTTAACTCTCTTGCCTAGGTTTAGTAGCTGTTTTACGGAAGGGAGGCACATCGTACAGAAGTAGGGCTGGTTGAGATCGGTAAAAAGATTTATCGGCACTTCATCTATTTTCGCGCAGAAAGTATGCAGCCAGTTGCAACAGAAATCGCACATTATGGCTTTTTTCCCTTTCTTTAACTTCGGTTTCACAGCTGCGGCACTTCGTGATGTCATTTGGTTTGTTGGCAATCGGCGATGCTACGCTGACTGGATGGAGGTAATCTTCAGTTGTTGCTGCCATCTTTACTTTGCACGGTAGGCATAGTTTTTTAATTGTAATAAATAGCTGATTTAATGGACTAAGGGTACTTACGTGTTGTGCCTAAATAATCGGCTCCTTAGTACCTCTGTTAGTTTTTCGTTTATTGCTTATTTTGCACAAAAAAACACTTGTAATTACAATGAAATGGGAGCACAAGTTTAACATAACTTATTCACAGGTGCCACCTAAGTTGGATAGAAAAGAAAACAAACAGCACAGTCAGACAAGAATTATTGTATAAAAAGACAATAATAAAAAAAATTAGAAAACAACTGGGATGGTTTGGCCACACTGTATGCATGGACGCAGACAGACTTCCTAACGTCCAAATCAATACTTTTCCAACTGAAAAAAGAATTACCTTGCTGAAATTAATAAAGAATATCTCGGGATGCTGAACATATAAGGAACTTTTTCGAACAGCAAGGACATCCTGCTCAAGAGAAGACTCAACCCATCTTAGACAGAAGAGAAGAAGAAGAAGATTTTCTCATTATTCTGTGCTGTCATCAATACTGTGAAAATAAATTAACACTCGGACCCACTGTTGATTGCACAGATGCCCTCCCAATTATCAATGAGCTAAATTCCTAGCTCATCTTTTAAGCTCCCATACTGGCCACACATGAGCCTCTGTGAAAAATTCATCAAATTTCTGACAATTAAAAAAGCTAACTATTCAGCGTACAGACCTGATGCTCAGCTTTGATATGCAGTCATTTACCTGTGTGCCTCTGGATGACATTCTCCAACTGTTATCAGGAGTTCCCTCCAGACACATTCGAACCATTAGACTCTGCCATGCACTCAGGGTATTTTATCTGTAGAAACTAATTCTACAAAGAGATTGAAGGAACCACTATCGGAAGTCACTTGTCACCTGCACTGGTCAATTTCTACTTAAGAGCATCTTTAAGAATTCCTATTCTCTTTAATACGACCCCAACCTTCCTTTTGGAAATGATATATAGATGTGTTTGCCATCTGGCCAGACCCAGAATTATTCTACCTACCTTTTGCAGCAAAATCAACAGCCATCACCAATGCACCAACTTCACCATGGAAAAAGAAAAGGATGGAAAATTAGCCTTCCTGGATGTCCTTGTTGCCATACCCCCTTCTGGAATACTTGCCACATATGTTCATCATAAAGCTAACTTCACAGGCCATCACATATAACAAGATTCAGCACAACATCCATCTAAAAAATTAGGCATCTTCAGATCTTTACTCAACAGAGTACACGTCATCTGCTCCAATTCCCAAGATCTCCAACAAAAATTCAGAATCATCCAATGCATCAGACTACAGAATGGCTTCACCTCAATGAAGTTTAAATGCAAGAAAAAAAATGGGGAGAAAAAGCCCATTCCCAAGAACTCTGAATCATCTCCAAGATGATTGCTAAGATCCTGAAAAGATACAATTTAGTTCTTACTTATTTTTCCCTATCAACAAAATTTCCTCTTGATTACCTTCCATGAAATATAAACAATCCTCCCCCCCCCCTCTCTCTCCCTGGTGTTTACCTGGTTCACTGTGAGTGCCTCTGCTATTACTTTGGACAAACAGGACATTCTGTTGAAAAATGACTATAACATCATCATCAATCTTCTATCAAATAATAAAGCTGAAAAATCTGGCCTTACTCAGCATCGAGTGGATGCTGACCACAATATTTTCTAGTCTAATACTCATGTTATATCAGTGCAGGTTTTAGTTTGACCAATTATTTAAAGACAGTGATGAAGCACTTCTACACCACCCAAATTTAAATCAGAATGATTGCCTTTTTATTGCCAAGATTTGGGAGTGTCTCATCCTCATAAATGACACCCCCATGCACACACTTATTTTTTTTTTTAATGCTGCATCATTCAATATAATGCTGTCATTCAATTCATTATCAAATTTTCATTTTTATTTCAATCACTTAATTTTAATTTTGCCCTTAAATTGCAATTGTATTTTGTAACCACCCACAAGGTGGTATTCTGGCACTTAAATCAGCTCTAAATAAAATTAATATTCTTTGTTGTAGTTTCACCTTATTATGCTGATACACTTGATGATGACCAGTAAATTTTTGGTCAAATTATTATCATTTATTTTTGTGAATGTATCTAAAATACTTTAAACTTTAAAAACTCATTATACTTCTCCCTACTACGTATTAGGCCTACTGGCCTATTACAGAGCTAACTTAAGCTTATCTAAGTTGTACCTGAGCCGAGGATAAGGTGACTAGCTCTATGCCTCCCGGTATATCCTGTGACTGTAGATTGTGTTCACGGGGACAGTTTGCCTTCTTGCGAGAGGAAAACCACAGATAAACTGGGGAGAAAAACCCTGCTGTCCATGTCCAAGACCGGCTAACCTGGCTATGTCTGAGAAAAATCCTTATGCTCCTCACGTCAGTGATGGGAATCGAACCCAGGACTCCTTTCCCATATGGTTGTGAAGCGCATAGCCACTAGGCTAACTGCGTGGACTCATTATACAACCAAAATAATTAAATTATGCCACTCTTGTAGAAAGGCTTATATGGTGGTTAAACATGATAATTAATACTTACGGAATTGACAGCGTACACTAGAAATATAAATTCAATCAACTTTAATATATACTTTCTGATGTTTCGGCAATGTCACGTTGCCATCTTCATGGGAACTTAAGATAATGACACAGGCATGCAAGTACTACATAACAGCAAATGAGAAACGAAGCGAGGAAGCTACCGTTTTCCTAACGTCCTGATGGTGCCCCCAGACGGGCTATATTAGGTGTTCTTGGCCTTTGGGCTGAAGTTCTTCTGATGTATGTTTCCCAAATTTGGGGCAGTCTCATGCATCCAAATTTGTTGAGGCTTGGCATGTTTCTAAGGGCTGAAGCTGATTCCATGAATAGTCTTACATATTTGAATTTGCTGCGGTGTATTACTGTGGCTTTCTTCCACCTTATTCTGTGGCGAGTATCCAGAGCATGGTCTGCAAGCCCAGCGTGGCTGTACTGGTGAAATCGGCTGTAGTCCTTGTGTTCGGAGATTCTGATATTTGCTGTCCTCCTTGTTTGGCCAAAGTAGGATAATTTACAGCTGCAAGGGACATGGTATACACCAGGTAGGTCTAGGGGAAGTGGTGGGGCTTTAGTGAAGTGGATAAGGGATGACAATTTTCTATATGGTCTGTAACAAGTGGGCAAGTCATGTTTTTTTAGGATTTTGTTGATTTTTTCCAAGATGCCTCGGATGTAGGGAATGGTGATGGATTTAGAGTAATCTTTTTTTGTGAAAGGGGGGGGGGGTAGCCATTGGCTGAGAAAGTGTTAAGGATGTGATTTTGTTCAGTGGTTAGGACTTGGTCATTTGAACATATTAGTTTAGCCCTGTTGTATAGTGTCTTAATAACTCCATATTGTTGTGAGAGGGGGAGGATTGTTGGTGAATATATCTGCCTGTATGGGTGGGTTTTCTAAAAACTGAGCAAATCAAGGAACCATCAGGTTAGCGGGTAACTAGTGTCTAGGAAGGGGAGGCTTTGGCCAAACAGGCAGGACAAGAAATATCAGAATCTCAGAACACAAGGACTACAGCCGATTTCACCAGTACAGCCACTCTGGGCTTGCAGACCACCATGCTCTGGATACTTGCCACAGAATAAGGTGGAAGAAAGCCACAGTAATACACCACAGCAAGTTCAAATATGAAAAACTATCCATGGAATCAGCCTCAGCCCTTAGGAACATGCCAAACCTCAACAAATTTGGATGCATGAGACTGCCCCAAATTTGGGAAACATACATCAGAAGAACTTCAGCCCAAAGGCCAAGAACACCTAATATAGCCTGCCAGGGGACACCATCAGGACTTTAGGAAAATAGCAGCTTCCCCGCTTCGTTTCTCATTTGCTGTTATGTAGTACTTGCGTGCACGTATCTTTATCTTAAGTTCCCATGAAGATGGAAACGTGACATTGCTGAAATATCGGAAAGTATATATTAAAGTTGATTGAATTTATATTTCTAGTGTACGCTGTCAATTCCTTAAGTATTAATTATCATAAATTATGTCACCTGTTCTATTATTTTATCTTCTATGACTATTTTTGATGAAATATGATCTCAGCATTTAAATTCATTCTTTTAAGGTTACACAGTGGTCAGCATTCATAGTGAAGAATTTATAGAGACAACACACCAACACACATGTTGGAATAATTACTTTACTTAATATTTGGAAAGTAACATTCGATGTTTCGACCTCTGTATTGATGTAATCATCAGGGAAAATATGTTTGTATAAGATACAAACTACATGACACTGCACTATACAAAAGTAAGATGAATCTAAATGCATGTTAATCATTTAACCTACCCTGACCTCAGGTGGAAAAAAATAAAATAAAATAAAAACAGAACTACATTAAACAATTGCTAAAGTCCTCTTGAAAGCTGAGATTTTCTTCTGTTTGGAGTTGTTCTGGTTGCGATATTGGTTGAAAATGGGTCCTTCATATTCTTGGAATAATCAATCCATGATTTTTGTTCAGATTTGGATGATGTTTCAAAATTTCACAAGCTTCTCTGAATTTAATTTCAACCCATGTTTTGGTGCAGTGTTGGAATCACTTGGATTTTTCTTTCTTAGAAAAAAGATGGCTAGGTATTATTATTATTATTATTATTATTTCGTGCAACTCCAAGGAGTCGACAGACTCATCGAGGGAGGCCCTAACATCATGTCAAGAACAATTATTCAACATTCACATAGTATCTATCATACCTCGCCTTGAACTCATTCACGGTCATAGCACCCACAACAGACTGGCAGCTTATTCCACTCATTTACCACTCTCCAAGTAATAAACCTAGCTCTAACACCCTTGTTAACCACATTCTTTCCCAGCTTCCATGTATGTATTAGGTTATAATCCAGTGAGTGACAGAATTATTTCTCTCAGAGTCAGTGGACATCCAATGAATATGACCATCATACGGGTTTATGCACCCACTACAGAAGCACCAGAAGAAGATATCGAAGAATTTTACTGCACATTGCAAGAAGTGATACATGCAACACCAAAGTGAGATTTATGGCTACTTATCGGAGATTAGAATGCAAAAGTAGGAGAGATTGAGGAACAAGGAATAACAGGTTGTTTTGGTTTGGGTATTCGTAACAACGTAGGGAAGAGACTAGTTGAGTTTTGTGCAGAGAATTCTTTGTTTGTTGCTAACACCTGCTATAAACAGCACAAAAGAAGATTGTACACATGGATATCACCTGATGGACAATACAGAAATCAAATTGACTATATACTTGGACAATGATGATGGAGAAGTGCAATTTAGTCTGTCAAAACTTTTCCAGGTGCAGATTGTGGAACAGACCATGAATTATAAGTGGCTAAGATACATGTGAAATTACGGAAACTGAAAAAATCACAAATGTCGAGCAGATGATTTTGGAAACATACTGGCTGAATACAATATTAGTATACAGAACAGATTCAACACACCCAATTTGTGTGAAAGAAAACTAGATGAACTATGGGAAGTGATTAAAGATATAATTAAAGAAGAAGCAAAGAAGAATATTCCAACAGTTTGTAAGAAGAAAACGAAGTTTAAGTGACTACCATAAGATGCCTTCAAAACTGCTCAGGAAAGGAGGAAAAATGAAGGCCACAGGAAATTTGCAGGTGTGGCATTAATGCAGAGTTTCAACGACAAGCCAGAGGAGACAAGGAAAAATACTTTAACCAGGAATGCCAACAAACAGAAGACCAAAACAGAAAAGAAAAAACAAGAGATCTTTTCAAAGAGATCAGGGAACTGACAGGGAAGTTTAGTGCCAAGGTGACAATTTTGAGAAGTAAACACAAAGGATATCTTACAGAAGCTGCAGGCATCAAAGAAAGATGGAAAGAGTATACAGAAGCCCTTTACAGAAAGGACTCCAAAATTACTGAATGGAAATTACAAAATTACTGCCTCATGCAAGTAAAGTCTTACTTAAGATCATTCAGAAAAGACTTGAACCATTCATGAAGAGAGAAATGCCAGATGAACAGGCAGGATTTTGAAAAGGCAGAGGAACAAGAGACCAGATCGCCAATGTGAGATGGATAATAGAAAGAGCACAGGAATATCAAAATAATGTCTACCTTTGTTTCCTTGACTATAGCAAGGCTTTTGATTCCGTAGATCATGTGAAACTGTGGAATGTGTTAAGAACAATAGGAGTACCAGAGCATTTCATTATCCTTCTGAGGAATCTTTATTATGAACAAGAAGCTACTGTTCGAACAGATCTTGGAGAAACTGAATATTTCACAATAGGTAAAGGGGTGCAACAAGGAGGTATTTTATCTCCATACCTGTTTAACTTGTACAGCAAATACATTTTAAGAATGGCAGGGCTGGAGGAGTCCTGCCATTCTTATTGGAATTAAAATTGGTGGAAGGAATATTAATAATTTGAGATATGCAGATGATACCGTCTTGATAGCAGAATGCAAAGATTTGGAAGAACTTATTATGAAAGTTAAAGAAGAACGTGCTAAATATGGCCTTAAACTAACCTGATGAAGACAAAAGTTATGGTGGAAGTTTATTTTGCACTTGATTAGACTATAATAAATTTAGTTTAATCCTTTATCCAAATGTAAGCAAACAAAGTTTGCAGCTGAAAATATCTTCAGGATTGAGGTAAGGTGGTACATCCCTTGGAAACTTGTAGCAAAGGTGGACCAAGCTCTCATCACTCCTTGTCTCAGTATCTCCCATAATGCATGGCAGTATACATGTCTGCAAGGAGATGTGCTTTGCATTATGGGAGATACTGAGACAAGGAGTGATGAGAGCTTGGTCCACCTTTGCTACAAGTTGCCAAGGGATGTACCACCTTACCTCAGTCCTTAAGATATTTTAAGGCGCAAACTTTGTTTGCTTACACTTGGATAAAGGATTAAACTAAATTTATTATAGAGCAAAATAAACTTCCAACATCTTTCTCTAAATCCAGAGTAATTTAATAATAAGGTTGTACACCAGTTAGCAACTCGTATAGGTAAATATGACCTCTCCATTGCTTCTGCCTTAGCATCACCACTCTGGGTCTGCCTCCCACTGACGAGACCTCAATAAAGGTTGAAAATGGTCTAGGTAGTGGCCCTTCCCTTAATGCATGTTCGCAAGGAGATGTGCTTTGCATTATGGGAGATACTGAGACAAGGAGTGATGAGAGCTTGGGCCACCTTTGCTACGAGTTGCACCACCTTACCCACTGACGAGACCTCAATAACGGTCGAAAATGGTCTGGGTAGTGGCCCTTCCCTTAATGCATGGCAGTATACATGTTTGCAAGGAGATGTGCTTTGCATTATGGGAGATACTGAGACAAGGAGTGATGAGAGCTTGGGCCACCTTTGCTATGAGTTGCACCACCTTACCTCAGTCCTGAAGATATTTTCAGGTGCAAACTAAATTTATTACAAAAGTTATGGCAACATGTGAACTTAATGATTTTGAAGTAAATGGGGAGAAAATGGAAGTAGTTAACAATTTTGTGCTCTTAGTATCCCGAATTGATAAAGATGGGTATTGTACTGAAGAAGTTAGAAGATTATTACTTGGAAAGAAAGCAATGACAAATTTAAGCAAGATCTTTAAAGATATTAGCCTCACAACAAAAATCAGAATTGTGAAAGCAATGGTATTCCCTGTGGTACTGTATGGATGCGAAAATTGGACCCTGAGAAAGAGTGAAAGAAGGAAGATAGATACATTTGAATTATGGGTTTGGAGATGCTTACTAAGAATACCATGGACTGCAAAGCAAACCAATAAAGCTGGATTGCTCCCTCGAACCAATGATCATTAAGCAAAAATTTTCATACTTTGGACATATTATATGAACAAATGACAGTCTGGAGAAGATGATGATGCTTGCTAAAATTGATGGAGGTAGGAGAAGAGGAAGACCAAGAATTAGATGGGTGGATGGAGTTAAAGAAGCAACTGGAATGTGCTTCTTTAACTCCATCCAGGGACAGATTTGAATGGAGAGTGTATGTTCACTGAATCACCACGAGTCGAAAACAACTGGATGGAACATAACAACAACAAGGGACTTGGTGCCTTTCCAGTCAATTCTGTGGCATGTTTAGAGTATATGGTCTGATAGGCCAGCTTTACCATAGTGGTATTTAATGTGGCATTTGTGTTCATCTTTTCTGAGTGTGATAGTTGGTACGTCCTGTTTCCCTTACATAAGGTAGGTTACAGGTACATTGAATTTTGTAAACCCCTGAGTGGGCCACGTATGGAAGAGGATCTTTGAAAGAGCTAAGTAAATTTCTTAATTTTGCTGGGGAATTTGAAGGTTGTCTTAATGCTGTATTTAAGTAGTGTTCTATCTATTTTTTCCAAAATGCCCCTAATGTAGGGTATGGCTATGGCATTCTAGTAATTTTTTGCTTTTAGTGGCATTTTTATGGAGGATCTTGTGAACTGTTCTTTTTTATTGTAGCCATTTTCTACAAATGTTTGGATAATAATTTAATTTCAAATTCTTGGATCAGAGCTTGTTCACTGCAGCAAATTGTTAGGGCTCTGTGTTTGAGGGTGATGATGACTCCTGGTTTTTGTGTTGGATGGTGGTTACACCTATAACCACTATCCAACCACTATCCATGGATAGTGGTCACAGGTGATACCTAATTGCATCAAACTAAAAATTAAATTTTAAATGTCACAGGTGATACCTAATTGCATCAAACTAAAAATTAAATTTTAAATGGAATTTTTTCAAATTCCATTTGAAAAAAGCCCTCCGTATATACAAACGTGCCAGTCTTGCACCACTGCGAGAATAGACCGCAGCAATATATGCCAGCTTTGCCATCTAATGCTGTCTTTGGCTCGTTACAATCAGAGCTCTTAGTGGTCCTTAACCACTAAGAAATTCTCTCAGGTATTTCAGAAGCATCATCATCATCGTCAAATTCCTGCCATGTACCCTCAAGGGGTGTACAGGATATGATAGTACTACACGAAAAAAAATTACATTATTACTAACTTCCTATCTACAATTTTCCTCCAAATCAGTCTGTTACTTGCCAAGACTTTAACATTATCAGATCTTATATTTCTATCGTCTAAGGCATTTTGTACCATATCAATCCACCTATATCTTGGTCTTCCTCTGGGTCGTTTTGCTGCCAACTTGGCAGAGAACACTTGTTCTGCTAATCTTTCTTTGCTCATTCTGTTTAAGTGACCATACCACCTGAGATTAGCTCTGCTAACGCATTCCTGGATGTTGACAATGTCAAGTTCTTCCCTAATATCCTCGTTTTTAATATGATATTGCCATTGATGCCATCTGTTCACGCCTATAATCTTTCTCGGGACATTCATATCTGCAGTGTCTAGTCTTTGGTCAAGTGTTTTACTTCTGACCCAGCTCTCAGATCCATAAGTTAAAACTGGTTTGAACACTGTCTTGTATGCAGCTAATTTAGTGTTCCGACTAATTTCTCTCTTATTCCATATGAATTTATTCAGTTGACTTCCTACCATACCAGCTTTGCTGATTCTGTTGTCTATTTCTATATTTAATTTACCATCTTCAGTAAAAATCGTTCCTAAGTAGCTGAAATGTTTCACTTGTTCCACAGGTTATCCATTCACAACACAGTTGACATTTTCAATGATTCTGCCTATTTTCATTGTCTTTGTTTTTTATTGCTGACCTTCATACCATATCTATTACAAGAGCTATTCAATTTAGTCAGAGAATCTTGCAGACTTATAGCGGATTTATTTAGAAGTATAACATCATCTACACAAAGCAAAGAGCTGACATTAACATCTCCAATTTTGATATCATGTTTAATACCACTTTCCTTCATAATGTGATCCATATAGATAATGAATAACAGAGTGGATAATGTACATCCTTGTTTCAAACCAGATTTAACATTAAACCATCTTCCTGTACTTCCTTCAATTCTAACTGCTGACTTACAACTCAAATAAAGACTAAGTATTGCTTGATATAATGCTCCATTGACACCATAAAATTGTAGCGTATTGAATAGCATCTCTCTTGGCACCTTGTCATATGCCTTTTCCAAATCGACAAAACTTAAATACAGATCTCTGTTATATTCCCATGCTTTCTCGACTATTTGTCGTAAAGTGAAGATCTGATCCTGACAGCCTCTATTTGGCCTGAATCCAGCTTGTTCTTCACCAAGCTTTTCTTCCACAATTCTTCTCAGCCGTTTCTAAAGTATACTTGCATAGATCTTGCCAGGAACACTCAGTAGGGAAATACCTCTGTAATTCTCACATTCAGTTTTATTTCCCTTTTTATATATGGGTACTATGAGAGCTCTACTCCAATCATCAGGAATTCGTCCCTCTGTCCAAGCTTTCTGAACTATGCAGAGCAGCCACTGTAAGACTCTTATACCACCATACTTCAGCATTTCTGGTCGAATATCATCTACTCCTGCTGCCTTTCCACATTTCAAGCCTTTGATGGCTTTTTCTACTTCAAGTATGGATATGTATTCCTGACTGCATGCCTGGTCAGTGTTTTTTATCACTGTGCTGTCATCACTGCTTGTTTCATTTAGCAGTTTTTCAAAGTAATTACTCCATACTTCAATGATATCTTTTTCTCCTGTTTTCATGTCACCTTTATCATCTCTAACTCCTTTTACAGCACTCTTTCTCCATTCCTAAGCTTCTTCAACAACCTTCAGAATATTTTGCCACCTTCTTGATATTTATTTTCTATATTCTTGCCAAAATCCAACCATGACTTTTGTTTAGCTAGTTTTACACAGTGTTTTGCATTCTTGCATTTGTCTCTGTATTCTCTAAGAGCACAAGCTGACTTCTTTGCCAGGAACTTTTGATATGCTTTCTTCTTTTCCTTCACTGCCTCTTTAACTTCCTGTGTCCACCAGGGAGTTCTGATTTTTTTATCCTTGCAGACAACCTCACCACATGCCTCTCTGGCAGAATCAATCAATGTTTTCTTCAGAGTTTGCCACTGAATCTCCAAGGTTTGATTCCTGTTTTCAAACTCTTTAATTTTTTCTTCAATAATCTTTGTGTATTTTAGTCTACAGTTCACATCTGAGAGCTGCTCAACTTTTATTCGCTTTAAAACTTTCTTACATGTTATTCTTTTCAATATGAAATTCAATTTTATCCTGCTCAAGACTAAATAGATCACTTCCAATTTCAAATCATCTGTACACTCTGGTGTCCTGCACCAGGGAGAAAACATCACTATCAACAATAACATAATCAACGAGACTTTTCTTATTCCTTGCCTCTTCTCTCCATGTGAATTTGTGCATATTTTTATGTTGGAACATGGTGTTAGTAATAACCAGTCCATGTCCTGAGCAGAAATCTAACAGATATTTGCCATTATTATTAGCTTTGCTCTTTTCTCCAAATTTTCCCAAAATATTTTTGTATGTCTCACAATCATTTCCTACTCTGCTATTTTAGATCCCCAACAAGGACCAACTTTTCCTTTTTCATTGTGTTAGTTGCTTTTTCTAAAGCCTCAAAAAATTCCTCCACTTCTGCCTTAGTAGAACCTTCTATGGGACCATAGGCACAAATAAGTCTCATTGTCCAGTTCCCCATTCTCATATTTGCCAATATTACTCTACTTGAGACTGACTGCCATTCAAGAAGATTAGCCTCATATTTTGTGTTGAATACTATGGCCACTCCTTCTTTTCCTTGATTGTCATTGCCTGAATATAACATTTTGTATTTATTGCTCAGAAAGATCTCACCAGTTTTGGTCTTTTTTGTTTCAGTCACGCCTATTATGTCGATCTGGTACTTATCTAATTCCTCAGTTAGCTCCATTTCTTTGCTTCAGGCTTCTTATGTTGATAGTACTGATCTTTAATTCTGGCGATGTTGAGTTGAGGTTTGTTTTCAGATTTGTTCCAGTAGCTGACTTTTTGCTGTTCGCCCTGGTTCCCTGGTGAAAACAACGGGGACCTTGTTTAACCGGGCGACGCCCCAGCCAGCATGAAATTTTGTCATGTCATACCATAATTTTTTATTTTGGTTTAACCAATAAGAATACAATTTGGTCGGCTAAATCCCAAATTGCGAGCCCATCCTCGTTCGTTCAGTATCCAAGTAGATACCCAACAGGGTGCACCACGAGAAGGTGAGGATTGGATATTCGGTCAGAAGTCCTGGTTGGTTCTCCGCATTCCTTTAAAGGCTATGTGGAGGTCTCCTCTCAGTTATACAGCTGACTCTTAAGCACCCCGTATTTCTGAAGCATCCGCAGAATAAAAAAATCCTAAAAATAAAAATCAAGTGTATCAAAAAGTATAATATTTTGTTCAATTCTAAATCACAACTGAAAATTCAACCTCTCCATACCATAGTGAATCCGTCTTCAAAAAAGGCTCAATGAAGTGCCGTCAGTGCCCTAAACCTCTGCCACAATTTTGCCATCACATTGAAAGAAGTGCTGTTGCTAGGCCTAATATATACAATGTAGAAAGTGGAATCTAGACACTTAGTACCAGAAATAGTGAACAACATCAGACTTGACATCACAAATATCCTCTCGCCTCCAAAAAGCAATCCATCTTCTGATCAACTTGCTGTTCTCAGAAAGTTACAAAAAGATTAAAATACTGTCATCTCCAGAGCAGATAAGACTAATGCTAATGTCGTCCTTAATGTTACTAAATATAACCAGAAAATTACAGTTATTCTCTAAGATTGCTCTACCTACATCCTACCAAAATGAAGGCTAAAGAATCAAAAAGCCTGCTTAAAAAGATCTTCCAGGCTGCCTGACATCACAAAAACAAAATCTCAAGCACTTTGGTTCCTGCCCCCAGATATACAATTCATCTAGAACAAGAGATCATCCATAGAAGTTGGGTAGGAGCATGGTTAGAAAGGATGCGAAGACTAGATTTTTCTCTTGGAGAGTGGTGAATGAATGGAATGAGTAGTCTAAGTCAGTTCTTTGTCTGTTAATAGTTTCAGGAGAGTTATGATAGATATTGTGTTGATAGTTTGAGTCTCCTACGATGATTCTTAAGACTATGGAGGTGCTCACGCAATAATAATAATAATTTTGCAA
Source organism: Typopeltis vanoorti (assembly GCF_054136105.1). NCBI lineage: Eukaryota > Metazoa > Arthropoda > Arachnida > Uropygi > Thelyphonidae > Typopeltis > Typopeltis vanoorti. The sequence continues at coordinate 87,597,256 of NC_143572.1, read as the reverse complement.
TCCTTTGAATTACTTACTCCATACATCAAGGATATCTTTATCTCCAGTTTTCATGTCACCTTTATTATCTCTGATTCCTTTTACAGTGCTCTGTCTCTAAGCTTTTTCAATATCCTCCAGAATATTATGCCTGATATTTATTTTCTATGTTCTTACCAAAGTCTTCCCATGACTTTTGTTTAGCCAATTTTACACAGTAATTCACTTTCTTACATTTTTCTCTGTATTCTCTAAGAGCACAAACTGACTGACTTGCCAGGAAATTTTGATATGATTTCTTCTTTTCCATCACTGCCTGTAACTTCCTGAATCCACCGTGCAGTTCTATTGTTTCTATCCTTGCAGGCAACTTCGCCATATGACCCTCTGGCTAAATCAGTCCATGTTTTCTTAAGGATTTGCCACTGAATCTCTAAGGTTTGGTTCTCATTTTCAAACTCTCATTTATTCTTGAATAATGTTTATTTTGGTTGGCATTTCACATCTTAAAGATGCACAACTTTGATTCATTTTGAAACTTTTTTTTTACACACTCTTCTTTTGAAATTCAATTTTATCCTGCTCAAGACTAAGCACTCAGCCTAAACCAGGCAGGAAATGATCAGGAAGCCTCCAATGGCTGCATTACCGTGAGTTTGGTCTCATGCACTATCTGGCAGCCAGCCTGCAGAAAGCTGTTGTACTGCTGTACCCTCAAATGTAGCAGCTACTGGCTCTCATTTCTGCTAACAGTGTGTTAATGATGATGATGGCATAAGATGCCAAGAAATTATATTCTTGGTTTAATCCTTTATCCAAGTGAAAACAAAGTTTGCACCTGAAAATAATGGCATGTCCAACAAGGCATGTATGAAGAAAGGGGGAGATAGAAGCTGAAGACCCTACTTTGGAGAGGAAAGATGGCAGTAGTCACTTTACACCTCCAAAAAATCAGGGTGGCAGTGTTTCACAGGGTAATGAAAGACATCTGCCACCTAGGTGCACTCACTTCTAATGGCAAACTGTACCACTCGTTCATGGTTCTGTCAAAGAAAAATCTAGTTCTCATTCCTTTCTTAATTTCATTGGATGCCTTCCCTGTTCTTTCTCCACCATTCATATAACAAAAAATTTTATTAACTGACATCTTATAATGCCCTCTCAAAAGTTCAGACCTCTATCAATATCACCCTTGTTTCTCCTGTCTACCAGTGTCTGCAGTACACATACTCAATCTATCCTCATAATCAATACAGTCCATGATCCCAATATCATCTCTGAGTTGTATCTGCAACTTTGCTATGTGAGACTTGAACCTGGGAAATAGGTGATATGTGTTTATTAATAAGGTGTGGGACCCCATTTTGCCTTTAATACAGCTCCAACCATCTTGGAACAGATTCATACAACTTTTTAAGTCTCCAGTGGAAAGTTGTACCATTCATCGATCAGAATATCTGCCAGTTGCGTGAGACATTGGAGGAGGGAATCTGCTTTTCACTCCACTCTCCAAAATTGCCCACAGTAGTTCAATGATATTCAAATCAGAGTGATTGAGCTGGCCAGGATAGATTATTATTATCAATATTTGACCTCCATGGAGTCAGAGACTCATCGTGGGAGATACTATTGCATACAATGCTCATCCAACCACATCTTAAACTGATTCAATGTATCCACATCCACAACACACTCAGGCAATGCATTCCACTCACCAACCACCCTCCATGCAAAGAACCTACTTCTCACTCCTTTGATCACACCTTCCTTATACAGTTTTCAGCAGTCACCTCTTGTTCCACTCCCCTCTCCCCTTCTATGAAAAATCTCTTCCATGTCTACCTGATAACAACCCCTGACCAGCTTATATCCCTCAATCATATCCCCCCCTCTTCTTCCTATTCACGAGGCTCTGAAACTTACATTCTCTCAATCTGTCCTCATACTCCACATTCCAAAGACCTTCACTACCTTTGTGAATCTTCTCTGCATCCTTTCCAACATATCCTCGTCACCATGAAAACCTGGTGACCAAATCTGTGCACAATAATCCATGAGGCCTCATCAAGGCCTTATACAATAGAATCATAACTCTCTATTTCTGCATGTCAGGAGGTTCTCCGCATCTTGCCATTATTCGATGTGATATCTTCACAACTTGTGCAATGTGGCCCCTGATTTTCAGGTCCTTGTCAAAACAGCCTTTCATGTAGTACTGTATCATATTTCTTAGCAAAGTCCAACAATATATCATAGTATATCCTTTTCTTTTATCCAAATGAGCCATAATATTATTATAAAATATGAGCAATTTGCTCATATTTTATAATATGCGCAATATTGCATACACAGACATATAATATTGCATACATTTCTGTATGCAAGTCTGACTTCACTAAAATCAAGTATATAATTTCTTGGTATCTTTAATTTAAACTATTTGTTAAAATGTGAAAATCTGGTCCCAACAGCCTCTATTTGGGCTGAATCCAGCTTGTTCATCACCACGCTTCCCTTCAACAATCCTTCTCAACCTTTTCTCAAGTATACTTACATAAATTTTAACACTCAGTAGGGAAATACCTCTGTAATTCTCACATTCAGTTATATTTTCCTTTTTATATATAGGTAATATAAGAGCTCTAGTTCAATTATCTGGGATCCTTCCAATCTTCCAGTTGTCCAGGCATTCTGAACTATGCAGTGCAACCACTGCAAGACTTTTATACCTCCATACTCGAGCATTTCCGGTCGACTATCACTTCTTCGTGCTGCCTTTCCACATTTCAGGCTTTTGATGTTTTTTTTCTATTTCAAGTATGGATATATATTCCTGTTGAATGTTTTTTACCACTCTGCTGTCACTGCTTGTTTCATTTAGCAATTCTTCAAAGTAATTATTCCATACCTCAAAGATATCTTTTTCTCCAGTTTTCATGTTACATTTATCATCTCTAATTCCTTTAACAGCATTCTTTCCTTCATTTGTGAGCTTTTTCAACAGCCTCCAGAATATCTTGCTATATTCCTGATATTTATTTTGTATGTTCTTATTAACTGACATAAGATGTCTTCCTGTGACTTTCATTTGGCTAGTTTTACACAGTGTTTAGCTTCCTTACATTTGTCTCTGTATTCTCTAAAAGCAGAAGCTGACTTATTCGCCAGAAACTTTCGATATGCTTTCTTTTACTTCACTGCCTCTTTAACTTCCTGTGTCCACCATGGAGTTCTGATTTTTCTATCCTTGCAGACAACCTCACCGAATGCCTCTCTGGCTGAATCAATCAATGTTTTCTTCAAGGTTGCCAATGAATCTCCAGGGTTTGGTTCCTGTTCTCAAACTCTTTCATTTTTTCTTGAATGATGTTTGTGTATTTTAGTCTACAGTTCACATTTGAGAGCTGCTCAACTTTTATTCAGTTCAAAACTTTCTTACATGTTCTTCTTTTCAATATGAAATTCAATTTTACCCTACTCAAGACTAAATGGTGATCACATCCTATTTCAAATCCTCTGTACATTCTAGTGTCCTGCACCAGTGAAAAAACATCAGTACCAACAATAACATAGTCAATGAGACTTGACTTGTCTCATCTCTTCTCTTCCTTGTCTCTTCTCTCCATGTGAATTTTTATATTGGAATATTGTGTTAGTAATAACCAGTCCATGTCCTGAGCAGAAATAAAACAGGTATTTGCCATTATTATTAGCTTTGCTCTTTTCTCCAAATTTTCCCAAAATATTTCTGTATGTCTGACAATCATTTCCTACTCTGCTATTTAGATCTCCTACAAGGACCAACTTTTCTTTTTTTCATTGTGTCAGTTGCTTTCTCTAAAGCCTAAAAAATTCCTCCACTTCTACCTTAGTAGAACCTTTTGTGGGACCATAGGCACAAATACGTCTCATTGGCCAGTTCCCCACTATAGTTACTCCTCCTTTTCCCTGATTGCTATTGCCTGAATACAGTATTTTGTATTTTTTGCTTAGAAAGATCTCACCAGTTTTTGTCATTTTTGTTTCGGTTACCCCATTATGGTGATCTGGTACTTATCCAATTACTAACCAAGCTCTATTTCTTTGCCATTCAGGTTTCTTATGTTGATAGTACTAATCCTTTCGCTGTTCGCCCTGGTTCCCTAGCATAAACAACGCACGCTGGGGAGGGGGCCTTGTTTAACTGGGCAATGGCCCAGCCAGCATGAAATTGTGTCTTCTTGTACCACCATTTTATTTGCGATTTATGCCAATAAGAATACAATTTCTCAGCTAAATCCCAAATTACCAGCCCATCCTCATTCATTCAGTATCCAGGTAGATACCTAACAAGGTGCACCACGAGAAGGTGAGGATTGGACATTTGGTCAGACTAGTCGGTTCTCTGCATTCCTTTAAAGGCTACGTGGAGGTCACGTAATAATAATAACAATAAAGACGTGTTTGGTATTAATTATGGATAGTGTATACAGAAGAGGTAGACCATACAGAGAATGGATAGACAACATAAAGGACTGGTGTGGAATGGGTTTACAGAAACTGAGACACTGTGCAATGGACAAAGAAAGGAGCAAGAAGATAGCGTAAGAAGCATCGGACACCAACAGGTAGTGTGCCCATGGTTCATGATGATGAATTAATAAGTCTATTGTGTATTATTCTTTCGTTTAGTTTACAGTGAGTACTAGTCAAAGCTATTGATCTGTAGCTTTTACAGTCACTTGGGTTTTTGTTAGGCTTTAGTATGGGTATAATGAGTGATTTTTTCCAGATTTTTGGCTGTTTACCTGTATTCCAGAAAGTATTAATTATATTGTACATATTTGGTCTGATGTATTAAAATAAAGAACTTTTATTATTAAAAGACCAGAAGATAAATGATAAAATATACAAAGAGCCAACAAGTTTCACTAGCCACTGTCTAGCATTTTCAAGGCTGAACTGGTGTGAAAAGAAATGCATTAAGTTACATTTCAAACATACACTTTAGTAACTGTTAGGCTGTTACATTTGATCATTCTGTTTGAAGGCGTGCATGTGTTCGAAAGCTTCAGTCAGATTCCGGTACATGACCATGTGTTGTGTAATTTTTTGCATATTGTAATTCTGTCGAGCTGAGAGAGATGATGAGATTTTTCCATATGTCTTTAAGAATAATACCCTGATTTCTATTTAAATTATTGCCTGTGCATAGTACCACAGCTGCTTCTTTTAAAGTTCTGTATCTGTAGTCATTCTCGAAGTAAGGCATAGGACTGTTTTTCCAATCTATAACGTGATTTGATGATTCTATTATGATTGACATCCCCACATGTTCTTTCTGTCTTATTTCAAAACTTCTAGAAGTCTGACCAATGTAAGAAAGGTCACACGTGCATGGAATTTCATATACTCCAGGACATTTGAAGAAAGGTACCTCATCTTTAGGTGATCTTAAGATTTGTCTGATCATGGTAGTTGGTTTAAAAACCACTCTCATGTTATGAGCTTTTAACATTCTCGCCAATTTTGTGGAAACTGAATTAATATATGGAATGACAGCTGTGGACACATATTGGGGCACCAATGTGTCCACAACTGTCACCTAGCTTTTCAATGAAAGTCTGGCTGCGGGAAAGATGCCCATTGGAATGGAAGGAAGGTAAGATAGTGCCATTGCATAAGGGCAGTAGCAGACTGGAAGTGTCTAATTATAGGCTAGTTTGTGTGCCATGAGTAGTTAGTAAGATCTTGGAGAAAGTAGTGAAGGACCGTATACAGCATTGGGCAGATGAGGGTAATGTTATCTGTGAGAGTCTACATGGATTTGTGAAGGGGGCGCTCTTGTTTTAGCAATATGCTAGCCTTTTATGACAAGGTTACAAGAGCATTAGATGAGGGAAAGGCATATACTGCCATTTTCTTACACTTAGCGAAGGCACTTGACAGGGTGCCACATGATAAGCTGATATTTAAGTTGCATCACATGGGTCTAGATGTCAGATTGGTCAACTGGATTCAGGATTGGCTCTCCGATGGGTATCAGAGAGTTGTGTATGGTGGGGCAGTTTCAAGGAGGCAGGGGGTTGCAGGTGGGGTCCAACGGGGCTCAGTGCTGGGGCCTATGTTGTTTAACCTTTGTGTCAATGACATTGTCGGTGGATTGCAGGGGGATATTCAGTTGTTTGCAGATGATGCGAAGCTGGGAAGGATTATTGATAATGGTGCAGATGTGGCAGCCCTGCAGGGGGGGATTTGAATGAGCTTGATAGATGGGCAGGTGAATGAGGTATCAGTTTAATGCACAAAATGGGGTCTTGGGGTTTGGGAAACATCGATGGGACGCTGCATACTCTGTGGGAGGAGTTGTGCTGGAGGGGGGTGGGAGAGACATGGGATCTGGGGTTGATGATTGATGGTAACCTGAAAAGGTGGTGAGGATTGCTGCAATAATGAGAAGGACGCTGACCTGCAGAGATAAAACAGTTATCATTCCATAGCATAGACCCTGATCAGACCACACTTGAACTATTGTTCTCAGATTTGGTCCCCAGGATCTGAAGGGGATAAATTAACTGTGGAAAGGGTACAAAGGCGGATAACAAAGATGGTTTCAGGACTGTACAATGATAGTTATGAGGATCGGCTGAGGGAACGTGGACTGCAGAGTTTGGTGGATAGAAGAAGGAAGGGTAATATGATTGAGACTTTTAAATTGTTGAGAGGTGGTTACAGGGTTGACACTGGGGAGTTCTTTCGCTTGGTTGAACAGCGGGAAGGAGTGAGGACAAGAAGTCATCGCTGGAAGTTATGAAAGGAAACTGTGAGCAAGAGGGTGAGGAGTGGTTTCTTTGCATGGAGGGTGGTTGAACCATGGAATGCATTGCCTGATGGAGTGGTGAGAGTGAGAACGGTCAATGAGTTTAACGAGTGGTATGATAGACTTTGTGTTTCTTAGGGGGGGGGGATCTGCACTCTATGTGTCTTGATAGACTTTGTGTTTCTTAGGAAGGACCTCCCACGATGAGTCTTTTGACTCCATGGAGGCCTGAATAATAACAATAACATACAGTTAGAGCATATGATTACAATGGAATCCCAATATGTATGCAGTAGCGTGTTATAGAATTAAATTAAAATATATCTGGAGAAAAAATAGATTACGTTAAAATAAGATAATACACACACACATATATGTATATATACAGGTAACCCTCGTATAACGCGGATGTTAGGTTCCATAGAAATGCCGCGTTATATAAATTGCGTTATGTGAGACTGAGATCACATAGAAAAAGTAAGGTTATGTTCTGAAATCTTTTTATTTTAAAATTATATAAACAAAATGACATTTCCAACAAAAAATATTTTTATTTAATTCAGGTAATTCATTTAAGTTAAGAAAACAAACTATGACACAAATACATAGTATAAAATTATAAAAATTACAAATTGTAATTAAGCTCTTCATTGCACATAATGCATAAATGTTTTAGGCAAAATAAAATAAAGTGCATATTTTAATCTTTCATAGCACGAGGATTTGAGGATCGGTTAATAAACATTGGTTTTGTCATGTAATAACCTGATGCATTACTACAAAACAGTAGAGTAATTCTATCTTTGGAAACTTTGAATCCGGAGCTGATTGTTCATTTTTCGAAATATAGGTGCGTTTTGGCATAATTTTCCAATATAACCTGGATTCATCTGCATTGAACACCTGGTCTACATTATAAATGTTTATACTCTTCGAGTGTTTTTTATTTAATAAGATTACCATCCAAAGGAATTTTCTTTTGAGGCAATCTTCTATCCAAATCATTAGAGATTTCTCCATTTTTCTCATTAGAATATTGCATACACGAGCAACGCGCTTTGCACTTACCGTTGACCCAGCAATAAACACTTTCTCGGATTTTATGTTCATTGTGTTTGATTGTTCGAATTGTTGATTCATATAAATTCAAAGACTATAATAAATTTAGTTTAATCCTTTATCCAAATGTGAGCAAACAAAGTTTGCGCCTGAAAGTATCTTCAGGACTGGGGTAAGGTAGTACAACACCGGGCAACTCATTGCAAAGGTGGACCAAGCTAACATCACTCCTATCCCCAGTCCTGAAGATACTTTCAGGCACAAACTTTGTTTGCTCACACTTGGATAAAGGATTAAACTAAATTTATTATAGTCTAACCAAGTGAAAATAAACTTTTAACATCTTTCTCTAAATCCAGAGTAATTTAATAAAAAGGTGGCACACCTTTTGGCAACTCCTATAGGTAAAGATGACCTCACTATTGCTTCTGCCTAGTATCTCAACTTCAGGGCCTAGTTCCCACTGAAGAGACCTCAATAAAGGTCGAATCTAGTCTGGGTAGTGGCCCTTCACTTAATGCAGTGCTTTCCAAACTTTTCATGTTATGACACACTTTTTAGACAAACATAATTTCGCGGCACAGTAATTCAGTCTGATGTGCCTCTCATGGGTCACGTGGCCAGATCGGATGTAGTTTAAGTATATGCTTTTACAATTATATTTTGTAAAACTGTGTGAATTTATTGTAAAGCTTTAACACTAACTAAACATAAAATAAAAGCACCAGATCATCATTTATTCACGTTGCAGTTAGAATAAACATCAATAATAACATTTGTATGAATAAGTGGTGCACTTATTCATACAATTTTTATTGGCCGAAAGATAATAAAACCGAGTGACTACTACGTGATAAACCACAGGGATAATTCGGCTGCATTTATTCTCCATTATTTATCAAAATATATTGATATGAAATATTCTTAAAGGTTAAAAATAATTAAAAGATAGTCTGTATATATAATTTTGATGGCGCTAACTAAAAGTCATACCGGTACTTTGCAAAATGGATTCTGCTGTGGAAATTTTCAGCGATTATTCTCTTTAAAGCTTTATGTTCGCACGACACACCTTCACACTGCAGCCGACATACTAACGTGTCACGACACACAGTTTGGGAACCTCTGCCTTAATGCATAACATTATACATATCCACAAGGATGTGTTTTGAATTATGGGAGATACTGGGACAGGAGTGATGCTAGCTTGGTCCACCTTTGCAAGGAGTGCCCTGGTGTTGTGCCACCTTACCCCAGTCCTGAAGATACTTTCAGGTGCAAACTTTGTTTGCTCACACTTGGATAAAGGATTAAACTAAATTTATTATAGTCTAAGCAAGTGAAAAATAAACTTTCAAGTACTACATGAAAAATTTACATCATCACTAACTTCTTATCTACAATTCTTCTCCAAATCAATCTGTTACCTATCAAGACTCCAACATTATCAGATTTTATATTTCTAACTTCTAAGGCACTTTTTAAAAGTATTGATCCACCTATATCTTGGTCTTCCTCTGGATCTTTTTCCCGCCAACCTGGAGAGAACACTTGTTTTGCTAATCATTCCTTTCCCATTCTGTTTAAGTGACCTTGCCATCTGAGATAAGCTCTGCTAACACATTCCTGGATGATAACGATGTCAAGTTCTTTCCAAATATCCTAGTTTTTAATATGATATTGCCATTGATGCCATCTGTTCACACCCCTAATCTTTCTCAGGACTATCAGATCTGCAGTCTCCAACCTTTGATCAAGTGTTTTCTTTCTAACCCAGCTCTCAGATCAATAAGTTAAAATTGGTTTGAACAAAGTCTTGTATACAAATTTAGGGTTTCGACTAATTTCTCTCTTATTCCATATAAATTTATTCAGTTGACTTCCTACCATACCAGCATTGGTGATTCTGTTGTCTATTTCCATATTTAATTTACCATTTTCACTAAAAATCGTGCTAAGCAGACTGAAATGTTTTACTTGTTCTATGGAATTATTTCACAGTACAGTTGATATTTTCAATGCTTCTGTTATTTTCATTGTTTTTGTCTTGCTGACCTTCAATACCATATCTATTACAACAGTTATTCAATTTAGTCAGGGAATCTTGCAGACTTGTAGCAGATTTATTTAAAAGTATAATTTCATCTGCATAAAGCAAAGAGCTAAATTAACATCTCCAATTTTGATATCACATTTAATACCACTTTCCTTCATAATGTGATCCATATAGATAATAAATAACTGAGAGGATAATGTACATCGTTGTCTAACAGCAGATTTAACATTAAACCATCTTCCTGTACTTCCTACAATTCTAACTGATGACTTACAACTCAAATAAAGACCAAGTATCGCTTGATATAATGCCCCACTGACACCATATAACTATAGCGTTTTGAATAGCTTCTCTCTTGGCACCTTGTCATATGCCTTTTCCAGATCTACAAAACTTAAATACAGATCTTTGTTATATTCCCATCATCTCTCAACTAATTGTCGTAAAGTGAAAATCTGATCCTGACAGCCTCTATTTAGCCTGAATCCAGCTTGTTCTTTACCAAGCTTCTCTTCCACAATCCTTTCTCAACTGTTTCTCAATTATATTTGTATATATCTTATCAGGAACATTCAGTAGAGAAATACCCCTGTAATTCTCAGATTCAGTTTTACTTTCCTTTTTATTGGTACTATGAGAACTTTACTCCAATCTTCTGGAATTCGTCCCTCTATCCAGGCCTTCTGAAATATGCAGTGCAGCCACTGTAAGACTTTTATACCTCCATACTTGAGCATTTCTGGTCGAATATCATCTAGTCCAGCTGCTTTTAGACATTTCAGGCTTTTGCTGGCTTTTCTACTTCAAGTATGGATATGTATTCCTGATTGCATGCCTGTTGAGTTTTTTTTTACCACTGTATTGTCACTTTGTTTCATTTATCAATTTTTCAAAGTAATTACTCCATACTTCAAAAAAGTAATTACTTCAAATTAAAGTAATTGCAAAAAATTGATCTAAAAAAAATTAAAAGAAATTTTAAAACATTTTTTAAATTTTAAAAATAAAAAAAAGTAAAAATTTAAACACAAATGGATGGAACACGTTGGACAAATGAAAACAGAAAGATTACCAAAACATGCCTCACATTAAAACTATTAAGAAAAAGAAAACCAGGAAGTCCTCTTAAGAGATTCAACGATGACTTTTAAGGCCAGAACAGGCCACTTTAGGCCTAAATCCTTGATACGCATACTTCAAGGATATCTTTTTCTCCAGTTTTCATGTCACATTTATCATCTCTAATTCCTTCAGCACTCTTTCCTCCATTTCTGAGCTTCTTCAACAACCTCCAGAATATTTTGACACCTTCTTAATATTTATATAGCTTGATATTTACTTGGCCTGGTTGACTAAGCGGTTAATGTATCTGCTATCCAGCCAAAAGACTGCAGATATGAATCCCACCATGGGCATAAATGTTTGTGATCGTCAGCGAATATACCAGTGGTGGTGATTGGCAGTATATGACATTAGTGTATTTGTGTTTCGTTGTGGTTGGTGGAGACTGAGAGCTGTAGAGTAGGAACCCTCCCTCGATGAGTCCATTGACTCCCTGGTGATGTCAAGTAATAATAACAATAATAATAATTATTATTATTATTTAGACCTCCAGGGAGTCAAAAGACTCATTGTGGAAGGTCCCTTCTAGTAAACACAAAGTCTATCATAGCGCTCCTTAACTCATTTACCATTCTTGCGCTCACCACTCTATCAGGCAATGCATTCCACGGTTCAACCACCCTTCATGCAAAGAAACCACTTCTCATCCTCTTGCTCACTGTTTCCTTCTGTAACTTCCAGGAATGGTCCCGTGTCATCACTCCTTCCCACTGTTCAACCAAGCAAAAGAACTCCCCCAGTATCAACCCTGTAACCACCTCTCAACAGTTTAAAAGTCTCAATCATATCACCTCTCCTTCTTCGATCCACCAAACTCGGCAGTCCACATTCCCTCAGCCGATCCTCATAACTAATATTATACAGTCCTGAAACTCTCTTTGTTATCCGCCTCTGTACCCTTTCCACAGTTAATTTATCTCCTTCAAATCCTAGGGACCAAATCTGAGAACAATAGTCTAAGTGTGGTCTGATCAGGGTCTTATACAACGGAATGATATCTCTTATCTCTACAGGTCAGTGTCCTTCTCATTATTGCAGCAATCCTCTGTGTCACCTTCACCACCTTTGCAATATGTCCCTTGAATTTCCCTTGAATTTATGTCCCTTGGTTTCTATCAATCATCAACCCCAGATCTCTTGTCTCCCCAACTTCTTCCAGTATATCTCTTCCAATAGAGTATGCAGCATCACATCAATGTGTCCAAAACCTCAAGACCTTACATTTTTCTGCATTAAACCGACACCCCCATTCATTTGCCTGTCTGTCTAGCTTATTCAAATCCTCTTGCAGGGCTACCACATCTGCACTATTACTAATAACCCTTCCCAGCTTCACATCATCCAAAAACAACTGAATATCCCCTTGCAATCAACTGACAATGTCATTGATATAAAGGTTAAACAATATAGGTCCCAGTACTGAGCCCTGTGGGACCCCACTTGTAACCCTCTGCTTTCTTGCAACTGCCCCACCATACACAACTCTCTGATACCTATTGGACAGCCAATCCTGAATCCAGTTGACCAACCTGACATCCAAACCCATGTGCTGGACCTTAAATATTAGCTTATCATGTGCCACCCTGTCAAATGCCTATGCTAAATCCAAGAAAATGGCAGTATATGCCTTTCCCTCATCTATTGCTCTTGTAACTTTATTAAAAAAACAAATCCATAATATTATTATTATATTCTATGTTCTTACCAAAGTCTGCCCATGACTTTTGTTTTGCTAGTTTTACACAGTGTTTAGCTTTCTTACATTTATCTCTGTATTCTCTAAGAGCACAAGCTGACTTACTTGCCAGAAACTTTCAATATGCTTTCTCCTTTTCCTTCACTGCCTCTTTAACTTCCTGTGTCCACCATGGAGTTCTGATTTTTCTATCCTTGCAGACAACTTCACCGAATGCCTCTCTGGCTGAATCAATCAATGTTTTCTTCATGGCTTGCCGATGAATCTCCAGGGTTTGGTTCCTGTTCTCACTCTTTTGCTCTTTCTTCAAAAATGTCTGTGTAATTTAGTCTGCAGTTCACATCTGAGAGCTGCTCAATTTTTATTAGCTTTAAAACTTAATGTTCTTCTTTTCAATATGAAATTCAATCTTATCCTGCTCACGACTAAATGGTGATCACTTCCAATTTCAAATCCTGTGTACACTCTAGTGTCCTGTACCAGGGAGAAAAAGTCACTATCAACAATAACATAGCAAATGAGACTTTTCTTATTCCTTACCTCTTCTCTCCATGTGAATTTGTGCACACTTTTATGTTGGAACATTGTGGTAATAATAACCAGTCCATGTCCTGAGCAGAAATCCAACAGGTATTTGCCATTATTATTTGCTTTGCTCTTTTCAGTATATCTGACAATCATATCCTACTCTGCTATTTAGATCCCCAACAAGGACCAACTTTTCCTTTTTCATTGTGTCAGCTGCTTTCTCTAAAGCCTCAAAAAATTTCTCCACTTCTACCTTAGTAGAACCTTCTGTGGGACCAAAGGCACAAACAAGTCTCATTGTCCAGTTCCCCATTCTGATATTTGCCCACATCACTCTACTTGATATTGCATGCCATTCAAGAAGATTAGCCTTGTATTTACTGTTGAATACTTTAGCTACTCCTTTTCCTTGATTGTCATTGCCTGAATATAACATTTTGTATTTATTGCTCAGAAAGATCTCACCAGTTTTTGTCTTCTTTTGTTTTAGTCACCCCTATTATATTAATCTGGTGTACTTATCCTATTCCTCTGCCTGCACCATTCAGGCTTCTTATGTTGATAATACTGATCTTGAACTGTGGTGATGTTGAGTTGGGGTGTGTTTTAGGATTTGTTCCAGTATGTGACTTGTTGCTGTTGGTCCTGGTTCCCTGGCAAAAACAACAGGGACCTATGTTTAACCAAGCAACTCCTCAGCTGGCATGAAATTCTGTCATGTTGTACCATCATTTTATTTGTGGTTTAAGCCAATAAGTATACAATTTGGTTGGCTAAATCCCAAATCGTTTGTTCAGTATCCAGGTAGATACCTAACAGGGAGCACCACGAGCAGGTGAGGATTAGACATTAGGTCAGAAGCCTGGCCGGTTCTCTGCATTTCTTTAAAGGCTATGTGTAGGTCTCCTCTCAGTTATACAGCTTTGACCCTTAAGCACCCCAGAAAGAGAGCATCATCATCATCATCATCATCAACATCATCAAATTCCTGCCATGTACCCTCAAGGGGTGTACAGGATATGACAGTACTACATGAAAAAATTACATCATTACTAACTTCCTATCTACAATTTTCCTCCAAATCAGTCTGTTGTCAAATTGTCAAGACTCCAACATTATCAGATCTTATATTTCTATCGTCTAAGGCACTTTGTACCGTATCAATCCACCTATATCTTGGTCTTCCTCTGGGTCGTTTTCCTGCCAACCTGGCAGAGAACACTTGTTTTGCTAATCTTTCCTCTCCCATTCTATTTAAGTGACCATACCATCTGAGATTAGCTCTGCTAACGCATTCCTGGATGCTGACAATGTCAAGTTCTTTCCTAATATCTTCATTTTTAATATGATATTGCCATTGATGCCATCTGTTCACGCCTCTAATCTTTCTCAGGACTCTCATATCTGCAGTCTCTAGTCTTTGGTCAAGTGTTTTACTTCTGACCCAGCTCTCAGATCCATAAGTTAAAATTGGTTTGAACACAGTCTTGTATACAGCTAATTTAGTGTTCCGACTAATTTCTTTCTTATTCCATATGAATTTATTCAATTGACTTCCCACGATACCAGCTTTGCTGATTCTGTTGTCTATTTCTATATTTAGTTTACCATCTTCAGTAAAAATTGTGCCTAAGTAGCTGAAATGTTTTACTTGTTCCACAGGTTCTCCATTCACAACACAGTTGACATTTTCAATGATTCTGCCTATTTTCATTGTCTTTGTCTTTTTATTGATGACCTTCATACCATATCTATTACACCAGTCATTCAAATTAGTCAGAGAATCTTGCAGACTAGTAGCGGATTTATTTAGAAGTATAACATTGTCCGCATAAAGCAAAGAGCTGACATTAACATCTCCAATTTTGATATCAGGTTTAATACCACATTCCTTCATAATGTGATCCATATAGATAATGAATAACAGAGGGGATAATGTACATCCTTGTCTCACACCAGATTTAACATTAAACCATCTTCCTGTACTTCTTTCAATTCTAACTGCTGACTCACAACTCAAATAAAGACTAAGTATTGCTTGATATAATGCCCCATTGACACCATATAACTGCAGCGTATTGAATAGCTTCTCTCTTGGCACCTTGTCATATGCCTTTTCCAAATCGACAAAACTTAAATACAGATCTTTGTTATATTCCCATGCTTTCTCGACTATTTGTCGTAAAGTGAAGATCTGATCCTGCCAGCCTCTATTTGGCCTGAATCCAGCTTGTTCTTCACCAAGCTTTTCTTCCACAATTCTTCTTAACCGTTTCTCAAGTATACTTCCATAGATCTTGCCAGGAACACTCAGTAGGGAAATACCTCTGTAATTCTCACATTCAGTTTTATTTCCCTTTTTATATATGGGTACTATGAGAGCTCTACTCCAATCATCGGGAATTCGTCCCTCTGTCCAGGCTTTCTGAACTATGCAGTGCAGCCACTGTAAGACTCTTATACCACCATACTTCAGCATTTCTGGTCGAATATCATCTACTCCTGCTGCCTTTCCACATTTCAAGCCTTTGATGGCTTTTTCTACTTCAAGTATGGATATGTATTCCTGACTGCATGCCTGGTCAGTGTTTTTTATCACTGTGCTGTCATCACTGCTTGTTTCATTTAGCAGTTTTTCAAAGTAATTACTCCATACTTCAAGGATATCTTTTTCTCCTGTTTTCATTTCACCTTTATCATCTCTAATTCCTTTTACAGCACTCTTTCCTCCATTCCTAAGCTTCTTCAACAACCTCCAGAATATTTTGCCACCTTCTTGATATTTATTTTCTATATTCTTGCCAAAGTCCTCCCATGACTTTTGTTTAGCTAGTTTTACACACTGTTTAGCTTTCTTACATTTGTCTCTGTATTCTGTAAGAGTAAAAGCTGACTTATTTGCCAGGAACTTTTGATATGCTTTCTTCTTTTCCTTCACTGCCTCTTTAACTTCCTGTGTCCACCAGGGAGTTCTGATTTTTTTTATCTTTGCACACAACCTCACCACATGCCTCTCTGGCAGAATCAATCAATGTTTCCTTCAGAGTTTGCCACTGAATCTCCAAGGTTTGATTCCTGTTCTCAAACTCTTTCATTTTCTTTTCAATAATATTTCTGTATTTTAGTCTACAGTTTACATCTGAGAGCTGCTCAACTTTTATTCGCTTTAAAACTTTCTTACATGTTATTCTTTTCAATATGAAATTCAATTTTATCCTGCTCAAGACTAAATAGTGATCACTTCCAATTTCAAATCCTCTGTACACTCTGGTGTCCTGCACCAGGGAGAAAACATCACTATCAACAATAACATAGTCAATGAGACTTTTCTTATTCCTAATTGAAATTAATTATAATTGAAAGAGAGCAAGATAATTCTATTATAGAAGTGTAGAGCTAGGACTGAGGCACTGAACTACAAGCCAAACAGTATCTCTGGTTTTGTCATCAGGGTACTGGAAAGGCTGGTTAGGAATCGAATTCAAAGTTGGACAGCATTAAAGGCAGTGCTTGCTTTAGCAATATGCTCATTCTATAACAGAGTCCCAGAAGAATTGGATAAAGGAAATGGATATAATTTACCATGATACCTCTGTAAATTACTTTAGTAAAATCCAGAATGCCTCATGTGGAGATGTTATGCAAACTCCATGGAATGACATATACAGAAGACTTGTGACAATGCATAGAAGAATAAATGACTGACAGATATTGAAGGGTGATGTACAGAGGTGCTGAGTATAACAAAAGGAGGATGATAGGTGGTCCTGCATTTGGGCCATTGTTTAACTTGTATAATGATACTGGGAATGGTCTAGAAGGAAATATCCACTTATCTGATAGAGAATCAAAACTATTAGGTACAGACTCTTTGCAGACAAGCTTGAAGAGACTAATTATATGGGCATGATGTTAATGAGTGTCGATTTAATGCATTTTTGAAAATTATGGAGACAACTACCGTGTTTGAATAAAAACTTTAGTTTAATATAACTAAAATCTACATTCGACGTTTCGACCTTTATATCAAGGTCATCTTCTGGAGCATACAACTATACACAGAAAACAAGCTACACTACAATCAAACTGTTTGATTGTAGTGTAGCTTGTTTTCTGTGTATAGTTGTATGCTCCAGAAGATGACCTTGATATAAAGGTCGAAACGTCGAATGCAGATTTTAGTTATATTAAACTAAAGTTTTTATTCAAACACGGTAGTTGTCTCCATAATTTTCAAAAATGGATTTGGATCACCATGTAAGCTTAAAAGAAAGTGTCAATTTAAAGTTTCTAAGCAAGATTATGTATTTGTGACTGAGGACATTGCAAGTAGAATATTATATTAAAAGGAATTATTGGCAGTTAGTCAATGTAACTAGAGGCTTGGAGACTATGGTGGACAGAGAATTAAAGTTCAGGAGCCACACTACTAAGTTGTGCATACTTTGCAGGATAATAAGACTTGCAGGATTTGATAAGACTGCATCTGGACTGCTGTGCAAATGCAAACATGTGGTAGTCTAGGTTCCAAGGATAAGGAGAGGAGGACAATGTTGAAAAGCAGCAGATAACAAAGATTGGAACGGGACTGGACAGTGGAATTGTGCATATGATTAAAGGAAGGTTATCTTCAGAGTTTGAGGAATAGACAGAGGAGAGGAGATGATTTTAGAAAGGTAGTAAGAGGATCATATAATACATATACAAGTGATATGTTGCAGCTTACAGAAGATTGGAGTAAAACTTGTGTTCATCTCTGAAAGATGAACTTAGGGTCAGTAAGCATATAGGGTACAAGTTCTTATGGCTGTTCAAAGTTTTTTTCACTTGGTTATACTAAAAATTAAAGATGCCAAGAAATTATATTCTTAGTTTCATCCTTTATCCAAGTGTAAGCAAACAAAGTTTGCATGTGAAGTCACTTCACGACTAAGCCACTTGTATATATAGAGGATAATGACTTCACATCAATTGCCATAGTATCCCATAATGCAATGCACATATCCTTACAGATACGTATAATGCTATGCATTAAAGGAAGGGCCATTACCCAGACCAGTTTCCACCTTTATTGAGGTCTCATCAGTGGGAGCCAGACTCAGAAGTGATACTAAAGTTGAAGTAATAGAAGTCATATTTCCACATATAGGTATAATATTTATAGTATAACCAAGTGAAAAAATTTTCACCATCTATGTCTAATTCAGAGTATTTTAGTAATAAGGTGCGACACCTTTTGACTACTTGCACAGGTAACCCTCATATAACGTGGTACTTATACAACGCAGTCTACAAATTGTAGTAACCCTTGTTCAATGTGGTAATTATACAAAGCAGTTTTGATAAAAACACGGTCTACAAATTGTATTGTACTAACCCCTTATCTTTTCATTTTTTTTTTTACTGAGTGACTTATTTGCATCTGCCTGTATTGCACATGTAGTTATAAGTAGCAAATTTATATTACGGGAAATACCCTTTAGCAGGCATGCCATCAATTGTTTACTGTATAAAGTGTTTATTGTTGAAAGTTGTCTTCGTTGTCTGCCAGGAAATTGCATTAAAAATCATAAGTGTGTTAATCTCAAGCTGAGTACTTTATTTTCTAGTCAGTAACATACAATATGTAATGCTTTTTGATGTAAAAGTTTTATTTTAATAGTTATGGCCACTTAGAGGGCTTCTGCGATATCATTGAAAATGAAATTAGTGAATTAATTGATGGGGAAATAGATTTAAATTAGGAGGAACCGGCACAATTAACAGAAGACGTCGAACCAAATGGAGGGGGAAAGTTCTGCCAAAGATGCTGATTGTGATGAATCTGTTAAAGAATTCAGTTTAAAGAAATTAGCAAAAGGATTGGACTTGGCAAGAAAGTTAGGAAGTTATTTTATGGATAATGATCTCTCAATGGAGCACTCCACAAAATTCACGAAACAATTGGTTATTTGTTTAACTCCATATTATGAACATAGTGGTAAGCAAGGTCTTATTACTTGCTTATTACTGACTTCTTGATAACTAAACCAGCCGAAGTATGAAATGAGAATTATACAAATGATGTCCAAGAGATTTCAAGTGATAATGATGTCCAGCCACTCGTAAATAAAGAACATCTAGGAAATGTTCGTTTTGAAGACAGTGATGACGATTAAATTATGCACTTTATTTTATTTTGCCTAAAGCATTTTATGCATTATAAGCAATGAAGTTTAATTATAATTTATATTTTTATAAGTTTACACCATGTATTTTGTTTCATAGTTCATGTTTTCTTAACTTACATGAATTACCTGAATTAAATAAAAATATTTTTTGTTGGATATGTCATTGTTGTTTATATAATTAAAAAAAAAAAAAAACTATTTCGGAACATAACCCTACTTTTTCTATGTGATCTGAGTTTCGCATAAAGCGATTTACATAACGCGGCATTTCTATGGAACCTAACATTTGCATTAAACGAGGGTTACCTGTATATGGAAATATGACTACTGCATTACTTCAACCTTGGTATCACTTCTGGGCATGGCTCCCATTGATGAGACCTCAATAAAAGTCAAAACCAGTTCTGGGTAGTGGCTCTTCATATAATGCATAGCATTATACCTGTCTGTAAGGATATATGCATTGCATTATGGGATACTAAGGCAACTGATGTGAAGTCATTACCTTCTATATAAAAGTAGTCCAGTTGTGAAGTGACCAAGCGCAAATTGTTTGCTTACACTTTGATAAAGGATGAAACAAAGAATATAATTTCTTGGCATCTTTAATTTAAAATTCTTATGGCATATGGCGAGTGTGTTGAGTGGACTAATGTTAGATGCTGTGAGTGCACCTTCAGTTAATATATTCAGAAATATATACATATGTATTCAGACATGATTTGTCGAGGAGGATCCTCTCTCACTGAGTCCTTGTACTCTGTGCAGGCAGGATGATAATAATTAGGATATAGAATAGACTTCCAGACCACTATGCATACACTGATCTTGAATAAAAATTAAGGAAAGGTACAACAGTGATAACAAGACAGCTAAAGTGACAACGAAAATTAATAGATCCTGAATCATACAGATTTCTCAATAACTGAATCACACATGAGGGTTGTCTGAAAAGTTCTCGGCCTCGACCATAGATGACAATACTATCGGCAAGATTGCAAGTCATTCTATCAAGTAGTTTGTTTTATACAGCTGTCTGAAGCAAAAGTGTTGTCTGTATCCCTTGAAATGGATAAAATTGAGTATCGTGTTGTTATAAAATTCTTTGAAAAAGAAGGTTTAACGCCAAAAGAAATTCATTCAAAGTTCATAAAAGTTTATTGGCACTCTTCTTCTTCGTTTTCGACAATTAAGAAATGGGCTGCCAAGTTTAAACATGGCTGTACCAGCCTTGAAGATGATCCACGTGAAGGACGTCCAAAAAGTGTAACAACACCAGAAATCATTGATCAAGTGCACGATATGGTATTGGATGAATGGCGAGTCGAAGTGCGTGAAATTGCTGCAACAACTATAGGTATTTCAAAAGAACATGTAGGATATATTTTGCATGAAGAATTGCAAATGAAAAAGCTTTGAGCAAAATGGGTGACGCGCTTGCTCACAGCAGATCAAAAACGCACTTGCATGAAAATCTCTGAACAGTGCTTGGAGCGTTTTAACAAGAATAAAACTGATTTTGTGTGTCGATTTATTACTATGGATGAGACTTGGATTCACCATTACACACCAGAATCCAAAAAGCAGTCAAAACAGTGGACAGAAGCCGGTTGTTCAGTGCCAAAGGAGACAAAGTCAGTTCCATTAGCAGGAAAGGTCATGGCATCGGTGTTTTGGGATGCTAAAGGCATTTTGTTTATTAATTATCTTGAAAAGGGTAAAACAATAACTGGGGAATATTATTCCGATCTTTTAACCAGACTAGACGAAAAAATTCGTGAGAACAGATCCGGTTTGCAGAAGAAAGAAATCATCAGGACAATGTACCTGCCCACAAAGGTGTTTTGACAATAAGAAAATTAGGGGATCTGCACTATGAATTGTTGGAATATCCACCATATTTCCCAGACTTGGCTACCTCTGACTTCTATCTCTTCCCAAAACTAAAACTCTTCCTCGCTGGTCAGCGTTTTTCTTCAAATCAAGAGGTTATTGCATCTGTAGAAGGGTATTTTGCAGATCTTATTGAGAACCACTGCAGGGATGGGATAATGGCACTGGAATAAATGTATTAGTCTTAAGGGAGATTATGAGATTATGTAGAAAAATAAAAATAAATTTGAAATTATAAATTTGTTTTTTCATTGTTAGACTGAGAACTTTTCAGACCACCCTCGTAGATAGAAACCTATCTATGTGATAAGTGCAAGATAACTTATAGAGACCGACACCAGTTAATATACACAATGCTTCTGCTTCAAGCCACTTCTTGGGTCCAATAAGTAGTGTGTGTGGTATCACAGCGGAATGAAAATCATCTACTATATAAAGAAATTCACAAACATCAATGACAAAATCCACAACATGCATGCTGAAAGAGTTGAGATGTATCCATTTCGCTAATTCATTTATGATACCTATATTGGAAAAAAGATTGCTGTGAATTTTGAAATTCAGTGCTGAGTCTCCTCTATGTGAATTTGCTAGATGCAAGAGTAGACAGAGTTTTATATTCTACCTTCAGTAGACGTATAAAGATATCTCAAGACTCTTCCTTCCAGATACCACATAGCTCTCTTACCTCTGGGAAGAGAGGCATGAAGTACTGATGTATGGCCGATACTTCAATGCTTTGCTACTTAAAGTTCAAACCTTCATAGCAGGGAAGAATCCTCTACACAGTCTTATAAAGAATGCAAAGAAATGACTGGGACTTTTGTCCTAAGGTCCAATCCTCATCTTCTTGTGATCTAGCTGGCCAAGAAGTATCAATGGAAAAGAAGTGAAATACAGAAGAATTATAAAAGTACTACATCAATATAACTGTTGTTGCCAAAATGAAAAGACAAAAACAGATGAAATTCATCTAAATAACAACTACAGGATGTCATTTCATTTAATCATCAGGGAAAAGAAGGAGTAGTTATACTATTCAACAATAAAAAAAAAAAAAATAAAAAAAAAATCTTGAATGGCAGGCAATTTCAAGTAGATGGAGGCAAACATCAAAATGAGGAATTGGACCAAAAAAAAGGTTCTATTAAGGAAGAATACTTTATCAATAAATAGGAAAGTTGACAAAGATAAAGGAAAAGTTGGTCCTTTCTGGAAATCTAAACAGCAAATTAGGAAATTAATACCAGATATATAGAAATGTTATGTGAAAATTTGGAGAGAAAAGAAAAAAGCTAAAAATAATCTTCTTCTTCTTCTGCAGCTTCTCCCACTTAAGTGGGGTTACTGTTTGTTATGAGTCTCCTCCACACCTTCCTGTCTTGGGCTGTCACCACATCCAAGTTCTTCATCTTCAAGTCCTCTTCTACCAGCTCCCTCCATCTCTTCTTTGGCCGCCCACGCTTCCGCCTTCCTTGCACATCCATCTGCATGACCCTTCTTCCCACATATTTGTCCTCCCTCCTCATCACATGACCAAACCATCTCAACCTTGCCTCCTGTATTTTCGCTCCTAAGTTCGTAACTTTCACTGTTCCCCTGACATAGTCATTTCTCAGATGATCCTTTCTGGTCACACCGCACATCCACCTAAGCATTCTCATCTCTGCTACTTCCATCCTGCTGATGTTATTTTTCCTCAGGGCCACAGTTTCTATAGCATATGTCATAGCTGGCCTCACTACTGTCCTATAAATTTTGCCTTTCAGATTGATCGGCACCCTCTTATCACATAACACTCCAGCCATCTCCCTCCAGTTCCTCCAACCTGCTTGTATCCTGCATCCCACTTCCTTCTCACCTCCTCCATCTTCTTCCACTGTCGAACCTAAGTATCTAAAGTCTCTCACCTTCCTGATGACATTTCCTTCCAGCTCCAGGTCTGTCTCCTGGCCACCGCCCACTGCGCAACACATATACTCTGTCTTACTTCTGCTCAGTCTCATACCTCTCTCTTCCAGTACTTTTCTCCATCTTTCCAGTTTAGTTTCCGCTTCTTCTCTTGTATCTACACACAGCAAGATGTCATCTGCATACAACATTGTCCAAGGTGCATCTTCTCTCACCTCCTCTGTTACCACCTCCATCACAATATTAAACAGAAACGGACTTAATGCTGACCCTTGATGCAAGCCAACTGTTACTTGAAAACTTTCTGTCTGTCCCAAACAGGTCCGAACACTTGTCTTCACATTTCTGTACATTTCCTGCACCAACCTGACATATTTCTCCGGCACCTTCTTCTCCCTCAGACACCTCCAGACTTCTTGCCTTGGCACTCTATCATATGCTTTCTCCAGATCAATAAATACCAGATGTAGCTCCCTTTGTTTCTCTCGATATTTTTCCATCATCTGTCGTAACCCAAAGATAGCATCTGTTGTTGATCTACCAGGAATGAAGCCAAATTGTTCCTTTGCAATCTCCACCTCCTCCCTCAATCTACCATCAAGAACCCTTTCTAGGATCTTCATTGTGTGGGACATCAACTTTATTCCTCTGTAATTTTTACAGTCTTGTGCATCCCCTTTACCCTTGTAGATGGGAACAAGAGTACTCTCCCTCCATTCCTCGGGTATATTTTCCTGTTGGCAAACTTTCATGAACAGGTCCCACAGCAGGTCAATTCCCTCTTCCCCCAGTGCCTTCGATGCCTCCACTGGAATTCTGTCGGGGCCCACCGCTTTTCCATTCCTCATCCTCTTCATGGCCTCCGTCACTTCCATTCTACTGATGTTCTGCACCATCCCCTCAGAAGGCTGCCCATCTCCTCTGTGAGTCCTTGCATTTTCCTCATTCAGAAGTCCCTCAAAGTATATTTTCCATCTGTTTCTTATGTCCACATCCCTCCATAATACTCTTCCTTCAGCATCTTTGATCTGCCTCACATGTAAGATGTCCTTAGCTGCTTTATTTCTACATTTCGCTAGTTGGTAAATTTTTCTCTGTCCTTCCTTTGTTTCTAATTGATCATACAGATCTTGATATGCCATGGCCTTCGCCTGTGCCACAACTCTCTTGGCTTCTTGCTTTCTCTCTTTGTACACCTCTCTGTCCTCTTCCACTCTTGACTCATCCCACTTCTGCTTTGCCTTCCTCTTAGCTGTCACTGCCACTTGTACATCATTATTCCACCACCAACCCTCCTTCTGCTCTCTAATCTTTCCAGATGTCTCACCAAGCACCTCGATTGCACAGCTCAGGATTACTTTTGAATTATGTTTCCACCAATCTTGTACACTTTCCAGTCCATCCGAAATCCTCTCTAACACTCTCTCCCTAAAACGATTCCTCACACTCTCTTCTTTTAAGCGAAACCACTTAATTGTCTTCATCCCATGGCAACCAGAAGTTCTTATCTTCGATCTTAATTTAAAGTCTGAGCATAGCAGTCGGTGTTGTTGTGCTACTTGATCTGTTGGAATTACCTTACAATTTGTCACAACCTTAAGATGTTTTCTTCTAGTCAAAATGTAGTCAATTTGTGAGCTGTTGTTACCACTTCTAAATGTTATCAAATGTTCTTCCCTCTTGAAGAAAAACGAGTTCACAATTGCCAGATCAAACGCTACTGCAAAGTCCACAACCCTCTCTCCTTCCTGGTTCATCATTACCACTCCGTGGCCACCATGCACCCTTTCACAGTCTCTATTCTGTCTTCCTATGTGCCCGTTCAAGTCTCCTCCGACAATCACCATCTCATTTTCTTCCAATTCCCTCATTTCTTCATCTAACACGTTCCAGAACTCATCTTTTTCCTCTGCTGTACAACCAACTTGCGGGGCATATACACATAATACGACCACCCGCTCTTCTCCAAGACCCAATTTCATTCGCATGATCCTGTCGTTCCTTCTACCCACATCCAGTACTTCACCCTTCATTCTGCCACACACCACAATTCCTACACCATTTCTTCCCTCGTTATTCGCTCCAGAGTAGAACAATTTATATCCATCTCCCAGTTCCTTTGCCTTTCCCCCTTGTCTCCTGCACACATAAAATGTCCAACTTCCTCTTCCTCATCATGTCTGCCACCTCTCTTCCCCTTCCAGTCATGCTTCCAACATTCAGTGTTCCCACTCGCAACATCCTCTCCACTTGCTGGGCTCGCTTCTTTAACCGCACCCGCCCTTGATGCGGTAGCCCTCGTCCACTTCTCACAGCTGTAGGGCGATGTGGCTGCGCGTCGCTTAAGGGGTACGCCCTAGCCCTTATATCATTTTCTCTTAGACTCATAATCATAGTTTGAGTTGGTCATCATAAAAAAAAAAAGCTAAAAATAATGGTAACTACTATTTGGATTTTGATTGTTGAATAGATCAATCATTCCTAAAATTATGTCCCAACATAAGGATGTGCACATGGAGGAAAATGTCACACTGACTATGTCAGTGTTGATAACATCTTTACACTGTTCAGGATACAAGAGAATATAGGGGATTTAAAAAAGAAAATGAACATCTAGTTTTGAACATGATAAACACGAATTTCATATTAAAAAACATATGTACCTATTCTAGCCATAAATGCTGTTACAACATGAACAGTGGACAAACCTATAATATATCAGTAAATCATTGACAGCTTTCAGCACATACAAACTACATGTATATACAGGGTGTTCGGGATAAATTTGACAGTTTCGTAAGGAAAAAGAAAATCTTCTTTGTATCTATTAAATTTAATGAATTGACAAAAAAACATTACAGGCAGAGTTAATTACAATACTATCAACAAGATTTACTCAAAATAACCACCATTAGCATCGATCACAGCTTCAATTCTGCTTCGGAACCTCGAACAAGCTGATGCTACAGTCTCCCTGGGAAGGGCCGCAAAAACTGTTTTAATTTTATCCATTAACTGGGCTTTTGTATTACTGGAAGTGCGATTGGTGTCTTTTTCAACTGCGCCCCATACAAAATAATCCATGGGGTTAAGGTCTGGGGAGTTTGGAGGCCAAACATTTGGACTGGTGAAGTCGTAGAAATTTTCAGACAACCATTTTTGACTTTTCCCAGAGGTGTGGCAAGGGGCCGAATCCTGCTGCCATACATACGGCCTACCATTGGCTACCCTTGTTATCCAGGGCTTGACTACAGTTAGCAACTCCACGAACAAAGCCCGAATTCCAATGCCAGGGTTCTTCAACACCTGTTCCTGCAGATTTGCGAGGAATTCTGCTGTACGAACGCAATCAGATCGTCTGCTAGGGATCTTTCTTCTTGCTACATCCTCGTAGTCACCATTGCAAGTCTCTAGTTCATGCCTGATTGTTTTTACTGTATTCAGGGAGCATTGGGCAGCAGTCGTAATATCCTTATTTTGATGGCGGGCACGAATCATCATGATACAAGTTATTCTCTTCCATGATTCAGGTGGGTTCCAGCTATCCATCCTTTCTGACATCTTGTATATGAATGAAGAAGGGTCCAAACTTTTAAATGAAGAGAAGTGTGTGTTAATACATGTAACTTACGGAAAAATATAATTAATTATAAATATGTCAAATTTATCCCGAACACCCTGTATATAGCAACACTCAAATGTTCCCCTTTTGCCTTCACACATGCCTGAAGTCTGTGAGGCCACATAACAATGGCAGCATGCGCAACATCCAACAGAAATGCTGCCAATACTAACTTCATCTTCATGCTGGCTATGCTGGGGTGTTGTTTCTTGCAGACTACTCTCTCAAGCTCCGACCACAATTGGAGTCCAACAGATTCAGATCAGGACTTCCAGACAGTCAATCAGATGGTAATGTGTGGTCGGGCACATTTGCCTCCAACCACTGTCGTGTGGTCCTCGCCTCATGTGCAGGGGCTGAGTCCAGTTAGAAGGTCAACTGCCTACTGTGAAACAAGATTTTGGTCAGGGGCCATATCACAGGTTGCAGCACGGTGTCTTGATAAACTTTAGTGGAGGTTTTGACCAAATTGCATTTCCATGATGTCTATCCCCCTCCTCCCACTAAACCATCACTAATGCAAGATGGTGATCTCTCTGAATACTGGGTGCTATGGAACGTGCTGTGTGACTATCCAAAGCATATTACCAATCATATGGCAGTTAAACACCTCTTCAGTGATGAAAATCTTTTCTTCTGTGAAGAGGATATCTTTGTGTCTGTTGTACACATACTGCTGGAGAATTGCCTTTAATTTTATCATCACCCTCTGCCACATAAGTTGTGGTGTTAGGAAGTGTCCAGTAGAATGACAATAGGTTCCCACCCCCAGGTCATCAGTTAGCACATGTGACATCGTTCTCCGTGAAACATTCATCTCTTGTGACATCACTTTCGGCATTCTCACAGGATTACAGCAGGGTCATTCTTTCACAGCCCTCACAAGCTGCTGCATTCTAACACAGCCAGTCGACCTGTTCTTTGGCAGTCAGATACATCTTCTGTATTGTTATCATGGACAACAATCCAATACACAAAGATCGAACTGATCCCAGGTGGTTTTAGCATATTAAAAATAATAGATGGCTGCATTCCAATATTATAAAATGCTATTACAGCCACACAATTCTCATAATCTCCCCCACTGCATGTCAGCCTGTACAGTTAGACAACACTCTCTACTGATAAACATGCAAATGTTGGATGCACACAGCATCTATAATGGAACCAGGCTTGCACAATTCTTTGGGCAGAGATGGGGGTGTGTGGAAGTTGTAACAATGGAGCAGTATTTATGGAAAGAATGTGTACAAAAGTTTTTAAAAGAATCAAAGTGGCTTTCAAGTGAACAGTATACTCAAATATTATTCAAGAAAAAATAAAAATTCCAAAAGAACCAACAACTGGAGTCCAGTACCAAAGAGATGAAAACATTCACTAATTCAGACAAGAAAAATGTGGTGAAGTTGAAAAATCCTTATACAGTGAACTTCGTAGACTAAGGAAATTAAAAAGGCAGTCCTCAAAGAATGCATATTGAAAATATCTAGCAAGTAAGTCAATATATGCTCTGACAAAGAAAATGCAAAGTAAAGCAATGTGTAAAAGTAGCTAAACAAAAGTCATGGAAAGACTAGTAAGATTATGGAAGATAAATATCAGTAAAAAATGTTCTGAAAGCTATAGGAAAAGTTTAGAAATGGAGGAACAAGTGATGTAAAAGGTATCAGAGATGACAAAGGTGACATGAAAAGGAAAAATTGCTAACGGACAAAGATGATAAGAGGATAAGAATATTTCTTGTATGCATTTCAAATATGCTTGCATGAATCTTCCTGGAACACTTAGTAGAAAAATTTCTATGGAAACTACTTTATTATCATCATTATTACTGTATAGGCACAACATGGAGTCCTAAGACTCATCTAGTCCTAAGACCGAAACTATCAACACAATATCTATCGTACTTCTCCTTGAAACCATCAAGACAAGACATTCACAATTGACTTAGGCAACCCACTCCATTCATTCACCACTTTCCAAGAGAAAAATCTTGTCCTTGCACCCTTGCTAAACCACACTCTTACCCAACTTCCACAGATGACCTCTTGTTCTGCTTCCTTTAGTGGGAGACAGTCATCCTGAGACCAAATCAATTTTTTTTTTTTTTTTAAACTTAGATGGCGCCTAATTAGGACTTTAGTCTTGTGTTGCACGCTGCAATTACTTATACTAGTCCCCTCTGTTACACCGGATTGTGGTTGTCTCGCTATTGTAACAAACTTTGTGTGCTCTGAAGATGCTGGATATAATACCAGCAAAATATTAGCTTTTAAGTTAATAAATAGTCATTTTCTTATCAATCTGTGGGCGCATCAATACCATTAAAATCCAATTCAACATGTGTGATGAACACATAAGCCTTTCCACATGGTGTAATGGATAAAAGATCCTATTTTGATAGCCTCTAATGTTGTAGAGAAAAAAAAATAGGATTTTAGATGTTTTGTCCATTACAACTGTATTATAAATTAAAGATACCAAAAAATACTTGTTATATACTAGGTTTGATCCTTTATCCAAGTGTAAGCAAACAAAGTTTGCACCTGAAGTATTTTCAAGACTGGGGCAACTTGTATAAGGAAGCTAAGACTTCACAACACTTGCCTTAGTAAAGTCCTTTTTTTTTCCCCTACAACATTAGAAGCCACCAAAATAAGACTTTAGATATTTTGTCCATTACAATCATATTGTTTCACTTACTCACTGTCACATATACATGTTGTGTTGTGCTCTGATGATGCTGATTTGAAATTCAACAATTTCCCATAATGCAAAGCACATCTGCAAGAAGATGTGCTTTGCATTATGGGATACTAAGGCAAGTGATGTAAAGTTTTAGCTTCCTTTTACGAGTTGCCCCAGTCCTGAAAATACTTCAGGCACAAACCTTGTTTGCTTACACTTGGATAAAGGATTAAACCAAGTATATAATTTCTTGGATCTTTAATTTATAGTATAACCAAGTGAAAAAACTTCCAACAATTGTATTGTTTCACTTCCTCACAGGATGAGATAGAAGAAAACCAATGTGATATTTAGAAGTTGTTGCAAATCTGATAGATTATTTTTGAGTCAGTCATGGCTATGAAGAATCCTCCTAACCTGAACAAATATGGTTGCATTAATTTGCCAAAAATTCGGGAGACTTTTACCCTAAGAGCAACTCCCACACAGCTGTATTTTTCCCCCCTATACATTAGAGGGCGCCAAAATAAGACTTTAGATCTTTAGTCCGTTACAACTGTATTGTTTCGCTTACTGTTGCATATACATGTTGTATTGTGCTCTGATGATGATCCTGATTTTAAAATCAGCAAAATATAAGCAAGTTAATAAAACATCTTTTTTATAAAATAGTGCATTTGGTGTTGTTGTTCTTCTTGTATTACAACTCTTTATGAGTTTTAGCTTGCAAAACAATTTTTAGCCATTCTTTTCTTTTCTGTGTAACATTCTTCCAATTCTTAACTTTAAAGTTGTAAGATCTTTTTGTACATCATCAATCCATCTTTTTCTTATTTCTTTAACTCTTCTGTTATATTTTTCATTTGCCTTAACTGTAACATTGTTCTAACATTCCTTGTTCCAAAATTCATTAACCTTTTCCTTTTCATGTCGTTTCCTTGAAATCAGTCTGGCTTTCAATTGCTTAGCTTTCTTAACAAGAGATTTATTTATTTATTTATTTATTATTTATTTTTACAGGAATGGGTTGTTAGCCCATTGCCAAACTCCCTAACCTGGAGGACCAGGCCTCCATATTTTTGTCCCCTGGAGGCAGGGTGGCCAAGCTATACCCCTAGGCACTGGGTACCAGTTTTAGTTGCCTCTTATGATATCCATGGGCTACATTAGGACTATTCTTTAACCCCAGTCACCACACAGGGGCGTTTGGTGTTGTTAATACCATTAAAAATAAGTCATGAGGCTGTTATGACTGTTGCAGCACATAGATTTGAGACACAGTTCTTGTGCCAGTGAACTGAAAGAGTAGTCAATATTGTCAGATAATGGCTGTTCCAGTTATGAAGAAGGAATAACTAGACACCAATATGATCCAGATAATGGAGAGGATCTTTTAGTGAGCAGATAAGGATATCTAATTTTTAGTATTTCCTAAAATTTATAAGATTTTGAAACTCCATTTCACCGAGAGGGATGATGATTAGATAGATTATGAATATACCTACCAGTGTGGGTAGGTTTCTATAGACAGAAAAGGATCTGCTGGGAAGCCAGACCAGAGTATCAGGGAAGGGCAATTATTGTTTCCTCTTTCAATAGTAAAACAGATCCTTGGTTTGCTGGTTGTTAAGCTGTGCTAAATGTTAAAAACATATCCATGCGTCACAGCTAAATGGAGAACAAAGTAACATAACCATATTATGGTTATGAGTGGAGGTGAGTTAAAGCCATTTTTTCAAATTGTTTCATAAAAATATTGGCAAGGAGAGGAGGGGGAGCATAGATATGCCTTCGATCTGCTTTTAGGTTTTTTCATAGCAAGTAAAATAATCAGAATGCATGATAGGTGTATCCATCATTATCACATTAATCACCCTTCTCAGCAGTATGATGTTATCAAAACCTTAGTAAACTGAGCCAGAACCATCTGTTAGGTCAAAGTAGCCTTTACTGAAATCAATCACATCTAGGACACATTTTTAGCCACTGGTTCTTCCATTTACAAAATCAATAGGACTCTCGGCTCATTTCTGCAAATCCATCTACCCCAAAATCCTAAATCACAAAAAAATCCATTGCCATCCTTCACATCTGAGCCATCTCAGAAAAAAAAAAAAAAAATCCACATGTTCTTAAAACAGACTTAATTTAAGTCATACCAAAAATTAGCTACTTTTATCTGCACACACAAAGATCCTCACCATCATCTAGATTCTGTGTCCACAGTATCCCTTACTCATGCAAACTGACATATTATCAACAAACTAGAAGAGAAGCCAGTATCTAACTACAGGAACACAAAACTACGTCCACAATCTACAGCCATTCTGAGGTGACAGACGATGCCACTAACACAGATCTCTGGATCCAACGATGTAAAACCTCTGTATCATATAAAAGTAGATACACATCCAAGAGAGTTAATGAAATTTGCTGCACCACCATATTTGCCAAATATAAATAAATATGGTTGTCGCACTTTACCAAAAATCTGAGAGACTGTCATCATCAGCTGGACAAAGAAGATACTGCACTCAGTGAATGCAAATCGGGACTTTTTCACACAGTCTGTGGTTTTCCTTCCTGCTGGTGTCCTCGCATACACAATACATATCTTTTCAACTCATGATGCCTTGGTGATCAAGTCAAAATATTAGTCTAATAATTTAATAATTAAATAAAGTTAGTTAATTACTGACTGTCATCTCTTTTTCTTTTGACGTTTATGAGAAAAAATGCAAAGTATACCCTATTTGATCACAAAAGAAACGAAGAAATTATGAAAGAATTAAATCAAGAACCAGTAATAGAAAAAATTAAAAAATATAAACATAAATGGATGGAACACGTTCAAAGAATGAAAACAGAAAGATTACCAAAACAAGCCTTAAAGTACAAGCCATTAGGAAAAAGAAAACCAGGATGTCCTCTTAAACGATTCAATGATGACTTCTAAGGCCGGAACAATCCATGCTAGGCCTAAATCCTTGATACGCATGGTGATGAATTACTGACTAGATGTATTTCCTCTAAACAACAACGACATGATAAGAGAAAGGAATTTTTTGGCTCTAACTACTTTTGAAAATTGGTAGGCCTCCACCCTCAGTGATTTGTATAGTTGAATTTTTTGGCTACAGTTGATCTAAAGAAACAGGTATGAGAGTTTTTAAATCATCTTGCACCCAAGAGTTTAGGAATACAAGACAGACTATGATTTCAAACTTATGATTCAATATGAAAATATGATTCAAACAGAATATGATTTCCTGATGTTAGAGTAGGGCATGATTGCTGCTGTCATCTCATTTTCTTACATTTTAACATTTTTTTAACTACCTAATATATTTATATTCCCATTTTCTATTTGGAATACTTCTATGATTTATTAAACTAGCAGTTATCATTTGCCCAAATTGTCAGTCTATTTAAGTCATCCCAGAGGATCTCTACATCATCTTCATTGACTATCACCACTCTTCCCTGTTTTGCATCATCAGCAAACAACTGAATATTTCCCCTCAAATTATTTCATCTCTTTTATCATTGATGAACAAATTAAACAGCAGGACCAAGAGGCCCTGTAGTACACTACTAGTCACCCAACTTCTGCTGGACTGAATTCACCCATATACTATTCTTTGATGTTTGTCCATTAACAATATCCTCTTATTCATAACACCAGCTTCATAGCCAACCCATATGATCCAATTTATGTAAAGAGTTTCATCTGGTATCCTATCAAATGCCTTTATAAAGTCAAGCAATATCACTGTATAGCCATTTCCTTTATTCAACTCAGCTGGCACTATTATATTAAAAAAGTGAGCAAATTACAAAGCAAAGACCTACCCTCAAACAAAACCATGTTGTCCTCTATAGAGTAACATATTCTTGTCCATCGATTCCTGAATTCTGCCTTTTACCAACTTCTTTAATACCTTAACCACAATTCCTGAGACTGATTGGGTTATAATTGCTACTGCTGTGATGAAGTCCCCTTTAATCAATTTTACCCACTTTTCCATCCTATCTTAGCAGAGGGACTTATATTAAACAGCCTGTTCAGAGGAGCTGCCAATTCCCCTACACAATTTCATAATAAATGGGCTGATATCTCATGGTCATATCTGCAATATTATGAGCATCTCCAATTCATCTACTGTAGTCCCCCCCCCCCATGCATGGGTTCACTTGCCACAGTCAATCTTGTTCTGAAAATATTAAATGGGAAATTCCAGAAAAAAAAATGCACAAGTTTTAAATTGAGTGCGCTCTGAATAGCATGATTAAATCTGATGCCATTCTGCCTGGAACTTAAATCACCCCCTCTGTCAAGCATATCCACACTGTACTGTATATGCTACATGCCCAGTTAGTCACTTAGTAGCCATCTTGGTTATTAGACTGACTGTCACAGTATTGCAGTTCTTGTGTTCCCTTATTTTAATCCTTATTTTACTTAATAATGGCCCCAAAGCGCAAGGCTTCTCTTAGGCAATTCGGTATGCCAAACAGAAGCCGTAAAGTGCTTTCTTTAAATGAAAAGGTGAAAGTCCTCAACTTCATAAGGAAAGAAAAAAATTGTATGCTGAGGTTGCTAAGATTCCATTCACATAACTTTTATGACAGTATATTGTTATAATAGTTCTATTTTATTATTTGTTGCTGGAAATTGTGATTGTACTCTTCACTTACCAGTTTCATGTAGCCGTAAGCATAAATAAATATATTAATCTCTTTACCTTGATTACTTTGATGGACCTGTGGTTTCAGTCCAGATTTCTCCATGGCTGCAGGTCGTAAAGAGTCCAGCTATTCCTGTCTTGGGCCTTTCTTCTCCATTTTCTTCCAACTTTCTTAATCATTGGGTCTTCCCAACTTAAGGCTGGTCTTCCAGGTTTCCTTTTGGTATCTCTTGGATACCAGTTTGTAATTCTGACTGTACATCTGTTGTCTCTCATTCTGGTGAGATGTCCTGCCCATCTTTTGCTGTTGTAGATTGTTTTTATTATATCTGTGAGTCCAGACTTCTTCCTGATTTCTGTGTGTCTTATGTGGTCTATTTTGTTTATATTGCATATTCTGCTTTCTATTGCACGTTGAGTTGTTATTAAGCTTTGTTCTTCTTTTAAAGTTGTGTTCCAAGTTTCACTGACATAAGTTAATGCTGGTAAGATGTGACTATTGAAAAGATTGGCTCTTATGTCTATATCTATGTTTTAGTTGGTAATTGTTGATTTTATTTTGTTGAAGGCTATCCAAGCAGCTCTTTTTCTCCTTGCTATTTCATTTGATATATCATTATTCATTTTTATGGACTGGCCGAGGTAGATGTATTTTTCAACTTTTTCGATGGTGTGAGATTCTAGAGCGATTGTATGATCTTTACAGTATTTGTTTTTCATCCATCTTGTTTTGTCAGGGTGTATTTCCAATCCAATTTTTTGGCAGTTTTGGCTTATGTTATTCAGCACTGATTCTAAGAGTTTGGGTGAGTGAGATATTAATACCACATCATCAGCGAATCACAGGATATTTAATATTTCACCATCAATGTTTATTCCATCTTTTATGTCAATTTTTCGAATGATGCTGTCCAGAGTAGATGTGAAGAGATAAGGTGATAAGACATCACCCTGACGTACTCCTCTACTTAAGTTAATTTTAATCGGGTGATTGAAAAGGGTGATATTTGTTGTACTTTCTTTGTAGATATGAGTTGGATGTATGCTTTTTCTACGCCTTGTTCTATTAAAGCTTGGAATACTGCATTATGCTCAACAGTGTCAAATGCCTTTTTAAAATCTATAAAAAGAAGACAAAGTGGGATCTGGTATTCTCTGCATCTTTCTGTTAGCTGAGTAATAGTTTGAATGTGATCTATTGTTGAAAAGCCTTTTTTGAAACCAGCCTGTTCTTTGCAGCTATTTTCATTGATGAAGGTTTGTATTCGGTTTAGGCTGATTCTGGCGAATATTTTGTGTGTGTGTGCGCTAATAGAGAGATAGGTCTGTAGTTACTGATGTCTTCTTTATTACCTTTTTTATGCAGAATTATGGTCTTTGATGTTTTCCATTCAGTAGGTACTTTCCTTAATTGTATATATTAATCTCTTACTGTGCCTAATTTATAAATTAAACTTTATCATATTTTTCCTGTATGTACAGGAAAAAAATATAGTATACATAGGGTTCAGTACTATCTGTGGTTTTGTGTATTCACAGGGGGGGGTCTTAGAACGTATCCCCTGCAGATAATGGAGGTACCACTGTACATCTATTCTAACACAGGGTTCCCATTCGTCCCGTTTTTTTTATAAAAATGTCCCGTGTTAATTCCAAAAGTGCCACTTTTTTAAGCATCCTTCAGGAAAAAAATGGATAAACGAATTTTATATCATTTTTAGTACCAATTTCTATTAGAATGTTGATAATAATAAATTTTATTTATTTATTATTTATAATAATAATCATTAATATTATAAATAATATAACTAACTAATAATAACTAGCTAGGTTCAGAACTATATAAATATGCAGGAACAAGATTCAAAGAAAGACTCTTATTATTTTTAAATAAAATTTACTCAACTGGTATCCCTCCAACAGAATGGGAAAAAAAAAGCAATTGTGATTCCTGTCTTAAAAAAGGTAATAGAGATGACCTTAAAAACTATAGAGGTATCAGTATACTAAATTCCTGTTACAAAATATATAGCAGAATCTTAAATAACAAACTAATGAAATTGTGTTGAATTTTTTCTTCACTAATATGTATATTACAAGATTCTCTTTACTGATATACCATATAGACAACGTGATGACGTCCAATACATCAGTATGATTACGATTCCATTTGTCAGCAACATTTCCAAAAAATTAGCTAACCTTTTAAAACCACATAATATCAGAGTAGCATTCAAGCCAATCAACACTATTAGGAAATTTTTAAGATCACCGAAAGATCCTCATCCATTCTACAAGTACTCTGGAGTATATAATATACCTTGCTTATGTGGTATTAGTTATGTAGGTAAGATCTCTAGAAGCTTTGAAACGAGAAAGAAAGAACACATAGGATATGTCAGAAACAACAGACAAGACATTTCAGGCCTTTCTTGCCACTTTACCTCTACTAACCATCACATTGAGTAGGATAAGAGCCTTATGCCCTACATAGAAGATAACTACCATTCAAGAACCTTTAAGGAAGCAGCTACAATCGCCCGTAAAACTGAAAACCTAAGCAAGAATCAAGGTCTAACCTTACCAGAAATTTGGAAAACTTTAATCAGATCATTTAACATCAAAGAAATGAACTTTCATGACAATTACGTCATGAGCCATAACGAATAAATCACGTTCGTGAGACACGCGCATTGTCACGCACAATACTATTTTTTGTATGAATTAGAACCATCAGTTATAACCTAGTCTGTTACCTTCATTTAGCTTACTAATTTGTATTCCCTGAAGATGCTGATAGAAAAATTGGCGAAACATGTAGAACGATAAAATAAAGCTACTTGACAAAGATTATATAAAAAAAGTGTAATAGTCTTAAACTAATGAAATATTCCGAAAACTTTATTCTAGAAGTACAGAATGGATTTAGAAAAGTACGATCATGTATAGACCTGGCATTTTGTCTAAAATTAATAATAGAGAAAAGAAGAGAATACAATTTAGAAACCCATATTGCATTTATTGACTTTGAAAAAGCATTTGACAAAGTTAAAAGAAACATTATTTAACATATTAAAAGAAAGACAAAGACAATGAAAATAGGTAGAATCATTGAAAATGTCAACTGTGTTATGAATGGAGAACCTGTGGAACAAGTAAAACATTTCAGCTACTTAGTCACGATTTTTACTGAAGATGGTAAATTAAATATAGAAATAGACAACAGAATCAGCAAAGCTGATATGGTGGGAAGTCAATTGAATAAATTCATATGGAATAAGAGAGAAATTAGTCGGAACACTAAATTAGATATATACAAGAGTGTTCAAACAAGTTTTAACTTACGGATCTGAGAGCTGGGTCAGAAGTAAAACACTTGACCAAAGACTAGAGACCGCAGATATGAGAGTCCTGAGAAAGATTAGAGGCGTGAGCAGATGGCATCAATGGCAATATCATATTAAAAATGAGGATATTAGGAAAGAACTTGACATTGTCAGCATCCAGGAATGTGTTAGCAGAGCTAATCTCAGGTGGTATGGTCACTTAAACAGAATGGGCGAGGAAAGATTAGCAAAACAAGTTTTCTCTGCCAGGTTGGCAGCAAAACGACCCAGAGGAAGACCAAGATATAGGTGGATTGATACGGTACAAAGTGCCTTAGACCATAGAAATATAAGATCTGATAATGTTGGAGTCTTGACAAGTAACAGAGTGATCTGGAGGAAAATTGTAGATAGGCAGTTGGTAATGATGTAAATTTTTTCATGTAGTACTATCATATCC
This sequence comes from Typopeltis vanoorti, assembly GCF_054136105.1. Lineage (NCBI taxonomy): Eukaryota > Metazoa > Arthropoda > Arachnida > Uropygi > Thelyphonidae > Typopeltis > Typopeltis vanoorti. The sequence continues at coordinate 87,559,259 of NC_143572.1, read as the reverse complement.
TGTACACCCCCTTGAAGGTACATGGCAGGAATTTGATGATGATGATGATGAAAGAAAGACAAATACCAAATAATATCCTAAAAGCCATCACAAGTATATATGAAAATAATCAAATACAAATAAGATTAAATCACGAGCTATCATATATCAGAGAGATAAACCAAGAGATCCGACAGGGATGTCCCCTCTCAGCAACTCTTTTTAACAGCAGAAATGAAGTTTATGAGAAAAACTGCAAAGTATACCCTATTTGATCACAAAAGAAATTAAGAAATTATGAAAGAATTAAACCGAGAACCAGTAATAGAAAAAATTAAAAAATATAAACATAAATAGATGGAACACGTTCAAAGAATGAAAACAGAAAGATTACCAAAACAAGCCTTAAAGTACAAGCCATTAGGAAAAAGAAAACCAGGACGTCCTCTTAAACGATGACTTCTAAGGATGGAACAGGCCATGCTAGGCCTAAATCCTTGATATGCATGATGATGATGAACTAATAATAACTAATGGCGATGTTCTTTTTTCCCATACTTCTGTTATAACAGTATCTTACTTAATCAATACTTTGCGTGTTATAATTTTTATCGTTTTCTACCCCCATAATGCTGAAACGTAAATGCAGTGTTAATGATAATATTAGAAGAGAATTTCCTTTCATTAAAGGTGTAGATGAAAATGTGGAATGTACTTTATGTAACTGTAAATTTTGCATGTCGCATGGTGGTCAGTCAGATGTAGTCAACCACGTGAAAACGAAAAAACATAAAGCTGCTGTTCGGAGTAAGGCTTCCAACTGCAGTATAAGTAATTTTTTAATTGTGAAAACCAAGAGTGAAAGGGAAAAAGAGTTATCACTGGCAACGCAGGAAGCAATCTTCGCGTATCACACAACGGTGCATAACCACAGCTTTAACTCCATGGACTGCACAACAACCATCGTGAAAAAAATTTTCAACGATAAATTCATGTGTTCGCAAACAAAGTGCAAGGCAATAATAACCAATGTTATTGCCCCATTAGCTACAAAGCAGATTGAGGAAGAGCTAAAAGAAGTTCATTTTATATCAATACTAATCAAACCACTTTGACATGAAATTAGTGCCTCTGGTCATTAGATACTATCATCCAGAAAAAGGTGTGAAGGTGAATGTGTTGGAGTTAGTTAATTTAGGTGGTGAGTCTTCAGAACTTTTATTTTCTTATGTGTTGGAAGTGTTACAGAAGTTAGATCTCCTGAAAAAAGGTTATTGCTATATTAGCAGATAATACAAATACAAACTTTGGTGGAAAGAAGAGAAAGGGAAAGGATAATCTGTACTTCAAAATGCAAGAAAACACTGTGAACAATTTAATTGGAATTGGTTGCCCTGCACATGTGATACATAATGTTGTTCAGACTGCTTCAGATTGCTTACCTATCAATCTTCAATTAATAATTAACAAGATTTACCAATATTTCCACATATACTGTGAACAAGTTGAGGAACTTAGATTATTTTGTGAATTCACAAACACAGAGTATAAAACTGTTTTGGGTAGCTAAAAGATGGCTCTCTTTTGCCTGCAATCCAGAAGGTTATTGACACGTTCCCTTCAGTGAAGTCATATTTTCTTTCTATTGACAAACGTCCCATCAGTTTCAAAAATTTCTTTGAAAATCCACTTTCAATTACACTGCTGCATTTCCTTGCAGCCAGTTAAAAACCTTTTATGATACCATTAAATGTATTGAAAAGCAAGATATAACAGTAATTGAAGTGAAGGATGAAACAAACTGGTGGAAAGGTCAAATTGTAGGAAGGCAGAGAAGGTTTCTTACAACTACTGTGAGAAAACAGTTGCAAGAATTAGAAAACGAAGGACACATAACAGTTGAAAAGTTTGAAAGCTATGCAGTAGATTTCTACTGCACCTGTATTGGATATATTCAGGAGTGGTGTACACCATTTCTCACACCTCTTCAGTCTATGGATTGGATTAATTTGAAGGGAAAGGATCCTGTGACTTGGAAGAACATACAAGAAAACTAAATATTCATGCCAAGTTTTACTGTGAATGAAGAGGATTTATTTGATGAGTTTCTATGTGTGAAAAAATATTGTGAAAGCAGATTTGAAGTGTGGAGTGAAACAGAAGGATCAAAGTGACAGTAATAAATTTAGCTTAATCCTTTATCCAAGTGTGAGCAAGTTTGCACCTGAAAATATCTTCAGGACTGGGGTAAGGTGGTACAACACTGGGCAACTCGTTGCAAAGGTGGAGCAAGCTAACATCACTCCTATCTCAGTATCTCCCATAATGCAAAACATCTCCTTACGGATATGTATAATGTTATGCATTAAGGGAAGGGCCACTACCCAGACTAGTTTTGACCTTTATTGAGGTCTCTTCAGTGGGAGCCAGGCCAAAGTAGAGATACCAGGCAGAAGCATTAGCAAGGTCATCTCTACCTATAGGAGTTTGGCACACCGTTTGGCAACTTCTTTGGTCATTCTTCTTGGCTCATCTTTATCGCACCATCACAGCAAACTCAAATTTCACTCTCTTACTCTTCTTATTTACTTGTGCCAACTGTTTCATATTTCATACCTGCCAATATAATCATCTCTTTCACTTTCCCCTCTCTGCATCCTAATAGCATTACATTAATCTCTGCTTCAGGGAAACATGATGTTGCCACACTCTTCTCAAGCACTCCTATTATCACAGAGTCTTCATACAGAACTTTCTCCTTATTCTCATGCTTTCACTCTTCCAAATTCCGATTTCTCTTTCCTCGCATCTTGCCCTTTTTTTTTCCTTCTCTGCCATACTACTCAGCAGGTGTTTCTCTAACAATACAAGGTCATGTTTTCATCTGTGAAGACTCTATGTAAGTACACTATCTCTTTCATTACTCCCTGATTATTCTCTTCATTTACCACCATTTCAATCATGCTATCACATGGAATGCAAGCACTCTCACTTGCCTTGACCAATGTACTTATAAATCTCAATGACAGTTATTGCAAACTGACATATATCTTAATTCCCCACACTTATGGCATTAGTTTTTAAAATATTTCCTACACATGCACCCAGCAGTCTCATTCCCCATCCAACATAAGATAAATTTGAATATATCCAAATATTTGAGTTCTGAAAAACAGACTAATCTGGAGGAAAAGTGTTGATAAGCCTTACTGATAATGCAAATTTAGTCATGGATTACTATCATAGTAGCTATGAACCCTTGAAAGTATATAAGGCCTTCATTCCAGTAAGAATTATTTCAGTTGGTGTAGGTGTTTAGATCACAAGAGCAAAAACAGTAGTCACCCCTCCCCCCTCCCCCCCCAAAAAAAGGAGATGTAGAAACCAAACAGGTCTTTATGTGGCACTGCAGCACCAAAGAGACATAAGAGAAAGCAGTTGAGTGACCAGTGATCTGCAGGAAAAGAAGAGTTTCACAAAGTTTTGAAAAGATATCAAAAAGAAAGCTGCCATTAGCAATAAATTTATCAGGACTTGTTAAGAGGAAATCAAGAGTTGGGAGAGAGAGTGGAGGATTGCTAAGTATCCTGATGGGCAATTTGTGAAAGATGGATGATAGGAAATATCTCTTCATTGCTTACTGTATTAGTCACAAAGGCAAATTCAAGGGTACAAAGATATACACTAAGCATAACACACACACACACGCACACCAACAAGAAGGAAAACACAAACTGATAGTAACAAGGTGGAATCATACAACCTACCTGGTGTCCTCTATGGGATGGTGATAGAAACTTGCTGTAGGTCTTAAGACAGTGAGAGGTTTCCCTCCCCTGGATCTATGTCCTTTATCCACCTGCAATGTAGATAATGGACAGTTTCAATATTCTTCTAGATGGATATTTGAACAAACTGCTTTTCCAGTTTGTTCAAAGTATGACAGTTTGCAAGAGCAAAGGATGATCTGGATGATGGAGAAGATCTTTCGTGAGCAGAAAAGGGTAGCTAATTTTTGGTAAGCAGGTAGGTATATTATATCTTAAAAGGTACATGCAAGACATTAGATTTTTCTTGAAATAAACTAGATGTAAAGGATGGTAATGGATTTTTTGCACTTTGGATTTTTTGACCAACCAGGCCAGCTTCACTTTATTATGAGGATCATATTATGAAGAACAAGGCATTAAACATGATAACAAAAATGGCAATGCTAATATCAACACTTTAAGTGATGCAGCTGATATACTTTTAAATAAATCCGGTACACATTTGCAGGATTCCATAACTAACTGAATAACTGCTGTAACAAATTTGGTATAAAAGTAGGCAAAAAACAGACTATGAGATTAAAAAGGAACATGGAAAACATCAGCTTAGGCAATTTTTAATGTAAACAGACAGCATATATATAAGATAGTATATATAGCTGTATACAGACAATGTTCAAACCAATTTTAACTGCAGATATGAAAGCTAGGTTAAAATAAGTCATTTGATCAAAGAACACAGACATGAGTTTTCTGAGCTAACTCAGAGAGTGAACAGATGGCATCAGTTGCAGATTTATATTAAAATTTAAGATATTAGGAATCTAATGTGATTCTAATGTGAATCTATAAAAAGAGATAATCTAAGGTAGTATGGTCATTTAATAGAATAAGAAAGTCCAGGTTAACGAAACTGGCGTTTAATGACAGAATGGTAAGAAAAGATCCAGAAAAAGGCCAAGACCTAGATGAATGGATGCTGTTAAAAGCGCCCCAGAGAAGTGAAATAAGATTTGACAATATTGAAATCCTGACAAGCAGACTAAGTAATAGCAAACTTATGATGCAGTAATATCATAGTATCCCATACACCTCATGAGGATACATATCAGGAATTTGATGATATTTTGCTGGTTGAATAAGACCCCTTCCCCATGATGAGTGTGACTTCAAGGGACTCTGTTATTAACAACAATAAAATGTGTGAGATTACTTAAGACCATCTTTAATAAATCAATTTCTATAAAGAACCTCACTTTCACCTGTGCAATTCCCTTCTGTTATACTCTGAATATTTTCACTACACACCTTATTATATTACCTATGCTGTACTCTCAATATGTCAGTTTTAATCCAAAGAAATAAGAGCACACTCTAACACGGAATGTTATTTTCATATGATGGGAAGCCAAATTTTTCTGACATTATGAGCTTATTTTATAAATATTTGGTTTATTTTGCCATGACTTTAGTAGTATAATTAATTATCATTAAAAACAATAATGAAAAGTTAATTTACCTTCTGTAGCTACTTGTGTAAGAAGAGCTTTTCTGTTTCTAATAGCATAGCATTTACGAGAAGTCACTGGAGGGAGATCAATTTCAACAAAACTTTTAACTGTTATACCCTCTAATTTCAGTCTCCAGAACAGTGTATCAAATCCTGCACCAACATTCACAACTTGACAATTATGACGGGTAATCTGAAACCAAAACATCAAAAAAGTAATTATACACTAAATCTTATTAAATACATTCTTAAGGGCCAGTAATAAAAGCAAAAAGAACAGAATATTATTATTATTATTATTATTTGTCACCTCCTGGGAGTCCAAAGACTTGTCGAGGGAGGGCATCTACTCTACAACTCTGCTTCAACCACTCACAATCCACCAACTGACCACAACCACTAGTATTTCCACAAATAATCACAAACATCCATGCCCACGGCAGGATTCGAGCCTGCAGCCTCGACTGGAGAGCAGACACACTAACCACTCGGCCAGCTAGGCTGATAATAACAACATACACACACAAATTTTTATTAGTGCAGAACGGTCTGCATAAAATCCAAAATAATAACAGTAGAAAAACATCATCAAATTCCTGATATATGTATCCTCAAGGGATGTACAGGATATGATTGTACTATATGAAAAATTACATCATTACTAACTTCCTATCTACAATTTTCCTCCAAATCAGTATAATTAATTATATATTTGGTTTGATCCTTTATCTAAGTGTAAGCAAACAAAGTTTTCACATGAAGTATTTTCAGGACTGGGGCAACTCGTGGTAAAGGTGGTATAAGTTCTCATCACTTGCCTTAGTATCCCATAATCATCTTCTTCTCTCTTCCATCATCTATGTGGATGATGATGAGGTTGAATGAACTCTTTCCACTTTTGTCTGTCCATGGAGAGTCCGAACAATTCCATCCAGTTTGGTGTTGCTTGTTGCGATTTTTTAGGTCCTCTTTTATTTTGTCTTTCCATTTAATTCTGAGCCACCCTTTGGATCTTTTACCTTCCATCACCCTTTGGATCTTTTACTTTCCATCGTTGTATTCAGGGCTTTAGACGGTAATCTTTCTGTGCCCATTCTGGTCACATGGCCAAACCATCGCAGTCTTCTTTCTTGGATTTTGTCTATTATTGTTATTTCTTGTTTCAGTCGTTTCCTTATGTCTTCGTTTCTTAGTCTATCCAGCACAGATACTCCAAGTAATCTTCTTAGCCAACCCATTTCAGTAGTTAGTTCAGTATAAGTTCTCATCACTTGCCTTAGTATCCCATAATCTTCTTCTCTCTTCCATCATCTATGTGAATGGTGATGAGGCCGAAGTATTTTCAGGACTGGGGCAACTCGTGGCAAAGGTGGTATAAGTTCTCATCACTCGCCTTAGTATCCCGTAATGCAAAGCACATCCTTGCAGACATGCATAATACTATACATTAAGGAAAGGGTCACTATGCAGACCGGATTCGGCCTTTATTGAGGTCTCATCAGTGGGAGCCAGACCCAGAGGTGGTGATACTAAGACAGAAGTAATGGAGAAGTCATATTTCCATATGCCAGTTACCAACACCTTATTATTAAAATTTTCTGGATTAGAGATGAGTTGATGGAAGTTTTTTCATTTGGATATGCTACCAATTATATATTTGGTTTAATCCTTTATCCAAGTGTAAGCAAACAAAGTTTGCACCTGAAGTATTTTCAGGACTGTGGCAACTAGTGGCAAAGGTGTGTAGTGACCCTTCCCTTAATGTATAGCATTAAGGATATGTGCTTTGCATTATGGGATACTAAGGCAAGTGATGAGAACTTAGACCATCTTTGCCACGAGTTTCCCCAGTCCTGAAAATACTTCAGGTGCAAACTTTGTTTGCTTATACTTGGATAAAGGATTAAACCAAATTGGTAGCGTAGCCAAGTGAAAAAACTTCCATCAATCCAAATCAGTCTGTTACCTATCAAGACTCCAATATTATCAGATCTCCTAAGGCACTTTTTTTTTTTTACTGTATCAATCCAGCTATATCTTGGTCTTCCTCTGAGTCTTTTTCCTGCCAACCTGGCAGAAAACACTTGTTATGCTAATCTTTCCTCTCCCATTCTGTTTAAGTGACCATGCCACCTGAGATTAGCTCTGCTAACACATTCCTGGATGCTAACAATGAAAAGTTCTTTCCTAATATCCTCGTTTTTATTATGATTGCCATTGATGTCATCTGTTCATGCCCCTAATCTTTCTCTGGACTCTCATATCTGTGGTCTCTAGTCTTTGGTCAAGTTACTTCTGACCCAGCTCTCAGATCGATTAGTTAAAATTGGCTTGAATACTGTCTTGTATACAGCTAATTTAGTGTTTTAGCTAATTTCTCTCTTATTCCATATAAATTTATTCATTTGACTTCCTACCATACCAGCTTTGTTGATTCTATAGTCTATTTCCATATTTAATTTACCATCTTCACTAAAAATCGTGCCGAAGTAGCTGAAATGTTTTACTTGTTTTATAGGTTCTCCATTCACAATACAGTTGATGTTTTCAATGTTTCTGCCTATTTTCATTGTAAAAAAATTCAATGTAAAAAAAACATTTATGTAATGAAATGATAATGTAATGATAATATATTGCTGGTTTCTGACCAAAGGGCTTCGTCTATGAGCTATGGAAGTGCTTATCAGGCATGAATTTAAGGAGAAAGAACATACCTTTCCAGAGAAAAGTCTTTTCAAGAGAGATATAGGCTGCAGAAGTAAAGTGCAGTAATTAACGTAATGATTCAAAACCTTAGAAAATCATAATTTTGAAATCCACATAAGAGATATTTTAGTGGAATGATATCTGCCTGATATAGTTTACAGTGATCTGGTTATTTTTCAGACTTTGTTTTTTTTAACATATCTCCCACTCATGACAAGTTGTTTGTTAAATCTTTCGGTGGGATAAGATTTTTTATTATTATTATTTATTAATTTTTATTTAATTTAATTTTTTGTTTTGTTTTTAAAAGAAAAGTTTAAAAAAGAAAAGTAAAAGAGATGATAGTTGTTGCAGGAATTAATAATTTAAGTAACGACAAATATAATATGAGAAGAGGATATGAAAGGCCTGTTGGAAGAAGCAAAAAAGAAACGTGAGAGAGTAAAAATGCTACAAAAAAAATTTATTATTTTTATGGCTATTTACACCTATTTTTGGTTAGAAGTACCCTTTTTTAATAATGTCACTGGCTTTTTATTCAAATTTTAGGGCATTACTGATGTTTTATATGGGCAGATATATGAAAAATATATAGGAAGAAAATAAATAAATAAAATATATATATATATATATAGGAATCAAAAAATGGACATACTTTTGTGGGATGTTGCTGGCTGTCTTCTTTTTCAGTGGCATCCCAGCATATGGCGATATACATTCATTGTTGAAGGAAGGAAGTAAGACTGAACGGAAGGGGGGGTTGGGAAAGTGGGGTTTGAGAGACGTGGAAGATTTATTTGTGAGGCAAGAGTGTATGCAAACTTATTTGAAAAACCCAGGTTTTTCAAAAAGTTCAAAAAAGGTCGCATACCTCTCTTGCCTCACCAACAATTTTCCCATATCTCTCAAACCCCACTTTTCCGATCCCGCCCGCTTCCATTCAGTCTTCCTTCAACAATGAATGTATATCGCCATACACTGGGATGCTACTGAAACAGAAGACAGCCAGCAACATCCCAGAAAGGTATGTCCGTTTTTTGATTACTATATATATATATATTTTTTTTTTTCTTCCCTTCCTATATATTCTTCATATATCTGTCCATATAAAACATCAGTAATGCCCTAAAATATGAGTAAAAAGCCAATGGCATTATTAAAAAAAAAAGGGCTACTTCTAAACAAAAATGGGTCAAATAGCCATAAAAATAATATTTACTTACAGGAAAAACATGGGAATTTTCCCAGAAATAATATCTGCTACAAAAAATTTTACCTATTAAAATAATACATTTAATATATAAAGATTTAGTACATTTTTTTCACATTTAATATCATTTATTTTTATATTGTGGGAATATACATAAAATTAAAGAAAGCATGACTATAACAGAAAAGTAATAGATGACATCTGGAAAAATAATTTCTTTCTTTCTTTTTTTTTTTCTTGTTAAATCAGCAAACAATGCAGTCAAGCATTAAAATGAATTTTTGGCAATAGTTATAATAAAAGTACACAAATTAATTAATGCTTTGGTGTATACAAATATAAAGTGCATTATCTTCAATTATCCAATAATATATGAGGATAATATGACATTGGAAATATCCCAATTAAGAAAATATATATATTAGAAAATCGAAAAGAGAATAACGAAAAGTAGAAAAACAGTTAACGAAACTTAGATGGGATAAAAAAGAGAATCGGAACAAGAAAGAAACAGGAAAGCACTAAACTTGGTAATCATCATAATAATAACAACAAGGTAAGTCAATTAAAATAAGAAAAAAGAGGTGATATGGTACGGTGATTCAATCATGAAATTTGCACTTGCCAATGGAGTCACTACTTCTAGTTTCCAGGGGATGAAAGTTAACGATATAACAAACATAATCAAAAAACAGAAAAGAAAAGTAAAAGAGATGGTAGTTGTTGTAGGAACTAATAATTTAAGTAATGACATATATAATATGAGAAGAGGATATGAAAGGTCTGTTGGAAGAAGTAAGAAAGAAAGAAATGTAAGAGTAAAAATTGTAGGTTTGCTACCCAGATACGACAGTACAGAGTTAAGAAGGAAAGCAATGATAACAAATGATTCCATGCGCAAGCTGTGTAGAAGAAATGGATGCGAGTTTTTAGATGTGTGGAGTGTGTTTGATGGCGGAAAAGACTTGTATAGGAGGGTCAAACTCACTTGAATTCAAATTCATTTGGCAACAGGAGCCTGCCAAAAATAAAAAATTACTTATTAGAATGAGATCAAATGTAGAGAGTTAGGGAAACTAGATCATTAAGGGAAGAATGGGAAAACTGTGTGTGAAAGTTCAGCTATGACATACAAACATGATAAAGATATGAATGGCTTCAAACACATGTATGTGGGGAATGAGTGGAAATATATGCTTTGGGTTCAGATCTTCAGTATGTCTGAGGTAGAAAAATAGAAAGTTTTAAAACAAGGCCAAATAGATTGCACATGCAATTATAAGAATAGGCTACATGGTAATTTATTATGTGGTTTAATGCAGCAAAATGTAAGGTCTTGAGGTTTGGGACACATCGATGGAACACTGCATATTCTAATGGAGGAGCTATACTGGAAGAAAAGGGGAGATAAGAGATCTGGGGTTGATGATTGATAGAAACCTGAAATTTAGGGAACATAGCATGTGGCATGCGACATGAACATAGCATGTCACCGTAGCATGTGGCGGTGAATTTGAGCTGTGTAGAAGAAAGTGATTTTTAATTGATGAATAGTCCGTTTTTCTACGTTTTTGGTGCTAAATTGTTTCTCTGAATACGAGTGTACTTCAGTGGTTGTTTTTTGGAAGTTAGTTGCTGTCGTGATATAATATATTTTGGTTACCTTCGGAATTGAATGCATAACGGTGAAAGACAAACCGAAGCTAAGTTTTCATTACTGTATTTAGTTATATTTCATTTTATTTAGTGTACTTAAATGTTTTGTTTTGCTTGTAATTGTTTGTACTTTTTCTTTCTTTCTTATTTATTTAATGGAATTTATTAATTGAATAATTATTAAAGATTACACTAATCGGCAGTAAGGAATGATGACGGATTCAGCAGCAGTCGCCAGTGGCGTATCGCCAAGTCCTCCGCCATTTAAGAACTGAATTATTAGCAATATCATAAGGGACTTTGTGGCATGCAGTACTTGCGGCATGTATGCGTCTCGGGAATTAGATATGTGGCTTGTGAAAGAGAGCGGACAGCGTTTATGTGCAAAATGCAGGCAGTTGGAGGAAAAAGTGCATTAGAAATATCGATATCCAAATTTGTTGCTCCAGGAACGGGGATTGAATGTAGGAAGACAAGTAGTGTGATAGGAGAGAATGAAAAAAAGATATATATGAATGAGAAAATAATAGTTGATAGTGTGGAAGGTGTGAGTGACTGTGAAAGTTTAGGAGATGGTTTTGTTTGGGAGAGTGAATTTAGATTAAGAGTGACTGACCTGCAGAGGGAGACAGATGAGTTGAAAGAGGAGGTAGAGGAGGTGGAATGTCTTGTGAATGAGAGCAGAAGTATGAAAGATAAGATTAGGAGAATGGAAGAGATAAATGCAAGGAGAATCAGAGTAGGAGAGAGAGAATTTAGGGAGTATGAGTGAGAGGTATGGGGGTGCTAGAAGAGGAGAGGATGGAAACAGTAGGAGAGATGGAATGAGAGAGAGATATGGAAGTGCTAGAAGAGGAGAGAATGGAAACGGTAGGAGAGATGGAATGAGAGAGGTATGGGAATGCTAGAAGACGAGAGGATGGAAACAGTAGGAGTGACAGAATGAGAGATGGATATGGAAGTGCTAGAAGTGGAGAAAATGGAAACAGTAGGAGAGAGGGAATGCTAGAAGGGAGAATAACAGTAGAGGAGAGGGAATGAGAGAAACCTATGGGAATGAAAGAAGAGGAGAGAATGGAAACAATAGGAGAGAGAAGGAATGGTAAGAGGTATAATGTATGGCGACTCAATGATCCGTGGTGTTCAAGATAGGATGCGTGAGGAGTGTTTGCCAGGAGGAACGATAGAAAGGATGGCTATGGCAATTAAGAGAGGTGGAAGGGTGGATGAGATGATTGTGATGGTAGGAACGAATGACTTTAGTGGTAATGTAAGTCGGGTAGCGAGAGATATGAGGTTTTTGCTTGAGACTGTACGGAAGAAGACAGAGAGAGGAAAAATAGTGTGTGTTGCCTAGGTATGATAATGATGAGGTGAGCAGAAGAGCGGTGATATTGAATGGCATAATAGCAAGAATGTGTGACAAGAGAGGACTGGTATATGTGGATGCTTGGAGTGCGTTTAAGGAAAGAGAGGAATTGTATGCGCGAGACCGTTTACATTTGAATGAGGAAGGACATAGGCATCTGGAGAGATTGCTGTTCTGAAAGAGTCAGTGTGTCCCAGGGAGGATGATAGCATGGGTGGCCTCTTGTGGGAATGGATACTTGGGAGAAGGGAGCCGATGTCAGGTAACACTGAGCCCAGTGGAGTCTAGAAGGGATAATGCTGGGTATACAAACAATGGCATTTATATGCTTTATACTAATGCCAGGAGTATCTGGAATAAGGGAAAGGAATTGGTGGCGCAGATAGCATCAGCCTGGCCAAAAATTATTGGGATCACTGAGACGTGGTTGACAGAAGGGGATATAGTAACAGGAATAGAAGTCGCTGAGTATAGCATTTTTCGTCAGGATAGGAGGGGAAAGCGTGGTGGTGGGGTACTGCTTATGATAAGTGATGACCTATGTCCTCTAAGAGTGGAGGCTTTGGAAGGAAGTGAGACAAATGATTTTGAGAGCATATGGTGTGAGGTAGAGGTAGGCAAGACAGGATATTTAGTGGGGTGTTGCTACAGACCCAGGAGCATGGAGGATTGGGACCAGGAGATGTTTAGACAGCTAAGTTTGGGAAGTGCAAGAAGAATGATTGTTATGGAAGATTTTAACCACAGTAGTATAAATTGGAGAGAGGAAGATGCATGTAGCAATAGTGGAATGGAATTTCTAGAATTCTTGAGGGAAAAATGTCTTAGGCAACATGTAACAGAGGGAACAAGAGGTTCAAGCGTTGCGTTTTAGATTTGGTTATAGCATCAGAAGAGTTGATAATAACCGAGATGACATCTCTCCCACCAGTTGAAGAGAGTGACCGTATGGTTTTGACTTGGAAAATGAATAGACATGCAGGAGTATCAAAGAGACGGGAACGAAGGGAATTATAAGGCAGGTGATTATAATAGTCTAAGACGTCAACTTGGGGAAGCTTCATGGAGGGAGGAATTGGAAGGCTGGGATATCATTAGTGCGTGGGAAATTATGAAAGAATATTTGTTAGCAGCAATGGTAAGTTGTATACCACGAGTGAACAAGAGGACACAATTTGGAGTAAAGTGGATGACAAACAATATTAAACAGGAATTGCATGTGAAAAAGAGGCTATGGAAGAGATATAAGGAGACAGGTGAAGAGAGGATGCGTGAAGAATATAAGACACAAGCCAGAAGAGTGACTAGTGTGGTAAGGAAAGGGAAACTAGAATATGAGAGGAGATTGGCCGTAAGATCGAAAGAAAATCCTAGGGAATTTTTTAGCTATATGGCCAGTAGGAGGAGAAATGACTGTGGAAGAATGATATTGTGGGATAAAAATGGGAATAGAGTGACTGATGCAGAGGACATAGTGGAATTGTTCACTGACCACTTTATTGGAGTATTTCATCCTGGAGGAGTCAGTTTCAGTGATAGAGGGATAGGGCAGGTTCAAGGTTTAGAGGTACAGGAGGAGAGTGTGTTTCAGATACTGAGAACTCTAGATGTCAATAAAGCTTTTGGACTGGATGGTATTTCACCACAAGTTTTGAGAGAATGTGCTAGGGAACTGACAGTGCCTTTAACCTGGCTTTTCAATGAAAGTCTGGCTTCGGCAAAGGTGCCCAGGGAATGGAAGGAAGGTAAGATAGTGCCATTGCATAAGGGTGGTAACAGACTGGAAGTGTCTAATTATAGACCAGTCTGTGTGTCATCAGTAGTTGTTAAGATCTTGGAGAAAGTAGTGAGGGACCGTATACAGCACTGGGCAGATGAGGGTAATGTTATCTGTGAGAGTCAACATGGATTTGTGAAAGGGCGCTCTTGTTTTAGCAATATGCAAGCCTTTTATAATAAAGTTACAAGAACATTAGATGAAGGAAGGACATATAATGCAATTTTCTTAGACTTAGCAAAGGCATTTGACAGAGTGCCACATGATAAGCTGATATTTAAGTTGGAACATATGGGTCTGGATGTCAGATTGGTCAACTGGATTCAAGATTGGCTGTCTGATAGATATCAGAGACTTGTGTATGGTGGAGCAGTTTCAAAAAGATAGAAGGTTACACGTGGGGTCCCACAGGGCTCAGTACTAGGACCTATATTGTTTAACCTTTATATCAATGACATTGCTAGTGGATTGCAAGGGGATATTCAGTTGTTTGCAGATGATGCGAAGCTGGGAAGGATTATTAGTAATAGTGCAGATGTGGTAGCCCTGCAAGAGGATTTTAATACGCTAGATAGATGGGCAAATGAATGGGGATTTCAGTTTAATGCAGCAAAATGTAAGGTCTTGAGGTTTGGGAAACATCGATGGGATGCTGCATACTCTATGGGAGGAGTTATACTGGAGGAAGTTGGGAAGACGAGATCTGGGGTTGATGATTGATAGAAACCTGATAGGGGACATATTGCAAAGGTGGTGAAGGTAACACAGAGGATTGCTGCAATTATGAGAAGGACACTGACCTGCAGAGATAAGAGGGTTATTATTCCATTGTATAAGAACCTGATCAGACCATACTTGGATTATTGTTCTCAGATTTGGTCCCCAGGATTTGAAGGGGATAAATTAACTGTGGAAAAGATACAAAGACGGATGACAAAGATGGTCTCAGGACTGTACAAGGATAGTTATGAGAATCAGCTGAGGGAATGTGGACTGCAGAGTTTGTTGGATAGTAGAAGGAGAGGTGATATGATTGAGACTTTTAAACTGTTGAGAGGTGGTTACAGGGTTGACACCGGGGAGTTCTTTCACTTGGTTGAACAGAGGGAAGGAGTGATGACAAGAGGCCATCCCTGGAAGTTACGAAAGGAAACTGTGAGCAAGAGAGTGAGGAGTGGTTTCTTTGCATGGAGGGTGGTTGAGCTGTGGAATGCATTGCCTGATAGAGTGGTGAGGGCGAGAACAGTCAATAAATTTAAGGAGTGGTATGATAGATTTTGTGTTTCTTAAGGGAAACCTCCCCTTGATGAGTCTTGACCGACTTTATGTTCTTAGGAAGGACCTCCCACGATGAGTCTTTTGACTCCATGGAGGCCTGAATAATAATAATAATAATAATATTGCAAAGGTGGTGAAGGTAACACAGTGGATTGCTGCAATAATGAGAAGGACACTGACCTGCAGAGATAAAAGAGTTATCATTCCATTGTATAAGACCCTGATCAGATCACACTTGAACTATTGTTCTCAGATTTGGTCCCCAGGATCTGAAGCGGATAAATTAACTGTGGAAAGAGTACAAAGGCAGATAACAAAGATGGTTTCAGGACTGTACGATGTTAGTTATGAGGATCAGCTGAGGGAATGTAGACTGCAGAGTTTTGTAGATAGAAGGAGAGGTGATATGATTGAGACTTTTAAGCTGTTGAGAGGTAGTTACAGGATTGATACTGGGCAGTTCTTTTGCTTGGTAAAAACAGTGTGAAGGAGTGATGACAAGGGGCCATCCCTGGAAGTTACGAAAGGAAACTATGAGCAAGCGGGTGAGGAGTGGTGTCTTTGCATGGAGGGTGATTGAACCATAGAATGCATTGCCGATAGAGTAGTGAGAGCGAGAATTGTCAATGAGTTTAAGGGGTGGTATGATAGACTTTGTGTTTGCTAGGAAGGACCTCCCACGATGAGTCTTTGACTCCATGGAGGGCTGAATAATAATAATAATGTCTATACATAAATGCCAAGAGCATCAGAAATAAAGGAATCGAGTATGTTGCTTTATTGAATATGATGTGGCCTAAGATAGTCGGCATTAGTGAAATCTGGCTATTAGAATCAGATACGGTAACAGGGACCAAGGGTAATGGGTATACTGTTTTTAGGAATGACAGAAGAGACAGGAGACGAGGGGGAGTACTATTAATGATATCAGACAACTTAAGTCCAGTTAGGGTAGAAACACAAAAAAAGTCCCATGTATTGGTGGGTTCGAAGCTATCTGTGAAATAAATGTTGGGGTGTTGCTACAGACCTGCCATTTCAGTTACAGGGGACGAAGAAATGCATTTTTGCATTTCTTCATCCCCTGGACGAAGTTCAGTCCCCATAAGACTTCGTCTTATGGGTACTGAATTATGGGTACAGTACCCATAAGGCTAAATTGGCTAATTGCCAATTTAGCCTTATGGGACTGAATGAGTAATCATTATGGGTGACTAAATATCCAAACATTGATTGGGTAGAAGAGAAATCTCATGATAAGATAAAAAGGAATTTATTGAATTGTTGCAAGACAACTTTCTCAAGCAGCATGTGAAAGAAGGAACTTGAGGTCAAGAGCTTCAGATTTGTTCATAGTATCAGAAGGGGTTCTATTATGAATATAACTATTTACCATCAGTTGGTACAGTGATTATGTCATGCTTTCTTGAGAAGTATCTAGTTATATTGATGTTCCCTGGAATTTCAGGGAGCATCAGAGGATATGATGAACGGTTAGAAATGTTAGAACAGTTTATATGCTGAACTACAAAGCTGGATATTATGACCAACTCAGGAGAATATTATCTTTGGTTCCATGGTATCAGTTGCTGAATGGGGAAAATGTCAGGAATCTTTGAATACCACCTGATTTAAGCAAGTGCTTAAATGCGGTGGTATCTGAATGTATTCCTAGTGTTCGAAAAATAAATATGTTGGGAGTGAAATGTATGTGCAAGCTTATTAAGCAAGAGATCCATATGAAGATTACGTGGAAAGTATATTGTGAGAATAAGAGAGGGATTATAAAATATATAAAGTACAGCATAAAAGTTATGAGTATCGTGTGGAAAGCTAAATCAGACTATGAAAATAAATTGGCTATGCAGGATAAAGGCAATCCAAAAGAATTTTATCATTATGCCGCAAGCAAAAGAGAGAATGAATGTGGATGGAAGAATAACTTTGTGGCATGCAGTATTTGCGGCATGTATGCATCTCGGAAAGTGGATATCTGGCTTGTGAGAGAGGATGGAGTGTGTGTGTGTGTGTGTGTGTTTAAAGTGCAGGCAATGGGAGGAAATAAATGCAGTAGATATCTCAATAACCGAACTTGTTGCTCCAGGAATGTGAAATGAATACAGGAAGACGAGTAGTGTAATAGGAGAGAATGAAGAAAAACTGTGAATGAGAAAATAATAGTTGATAGTGTAGAAGGCGTGAGTGACTGTTTTTGTTTGGGAGAGTGAATTTCGATTTAGAGTGACTGACCTGCAGAGGGAGATAGAGGAGCTGAAAGAGGAGGTGATGTCTTGGGAGAAGTATGATAAGTATGAAAGATGAGATTAGAAGAATGGAAGAGATAAATGCAAGGCAAATCGGAGTGGGGGGGGGGGGTTTGGGAATAATACGAGAGGAGAGAAATTTGTGAATGATAAAAGAGGAGAGAATGGAAACAGTAGGAGAGACGGAATGAGAGAGAGGTATGGGAATGCTAGAAGAGGAGAGAATGGAAACAGTAGGAGAGAGAGGTGTGGGAGTGCTAGAAGAGGAGAAAATGGAAACACTAGGAGAGAGGGAATGAGAGAGGTATGGGTATAAAAGAAGAGGAGAGAGGGAATGGTAAGAGGTATAATGTATGGGGACTCAAAGATCCGTGGTGTTCAAGATAGGATGCGTGAGGAGTGTTTGCCAGGAGGAACGATAGAAAGGGTGGCTTTGGCAGTTAAGAGAGGCGAAAGGGTGGATGAGATGATTGTGATGGTTGGAACAATAACTTGAGTGGTGGTGTAAATAGGGCAGCGAGAGATATGAGATTCTTGCTTGAGGTGGTACGAAAGAAGACACAGAGAGGAAAGATAGCGTGTGTGTGTTGACTAGATATAATAATGATGAACTGATAAGAAGAGCGGTAATGTTGAATGACATAATAGCTAGAATGTGTGACAAGAGAGAGAGAGGACTGGATTATGTGGATGCTTGGAGTGAGTATGAGGAGAGAGAGGAACTGTATGCAAGAGACCACTTACATTTGAATGAGGAAGGATGTAGGCATCTGGAGAGATTGCTGTTCTGAAAAAGTCAGTATGCCCCAGGGATGATGGTAGCAGGGGGTGGCCTCTTGTGGGAATGGGTACTTGGGAGAAGGGGGACGACATCAGGTAACACTGAGCCAAGTGGAGTCTAGAGGGAATAATGCTGGGTATAGAAACAACAGCATTTATATGCTATATACTAATGCCAGGAGTATCCGGAATAAGGGAGAGGAATTGGTGGCACAGATAGCATCAGCCTGGCCAAAAATTATTGGGATCACTGAGACGTGGTTGACAGAAGAGGATATAATAACAGGAATAGAAGTCGCTGGGTACAGCATTTTTCGGCAGGATAGGAAGGGAAAGCATGGTGGTGGGGTACTGCTTATGATAAGTGACGACCTATGTCCTCTAAGAGTGGAGACTTTGGAAGGCTGTGACACTAATGATTTTGAAAGCATATGGTGTGAGGTAGAGGTGGGCAACACAGGATATTTAGTGAGGTGTTGCTACAGACCCAGGAGTACAGAAGGTGTGGACCAGGAAATGTTTAGTCAGTTGAGTTTGGCAAGTACAAAAAGAATGATTGTCATGGGAGATTTTAACTACAGTAGTATAAACTGGGGAGAGGAAGATGCATGTAGCAATAAGGGAATGGAATTTCTAGAATTCTTGAGGGACAAATGTCTTAGGCAACATGTAATAGAGGGAACATGAGGTTCAAGAGTTTTGGATTTAGTTATAACATCAGAAGAGTTGATAATAACTGAGATGACATCTCTCCCACCAGTTGGAGAGAGTGACCATATGGTTTTGACTTGCAAAATGAATAGACATGCAGGAGTATCAAAGAGACGGGAACGTATGTGGAATTATAAGGTAGGTGATTATAATAGTCTAAGACGTCACCTTGGGGAAGTTTCATGGAGGGAGGAATTGGAAGGCTGGGATATCATTAGTGCGTGGGAAATTATGAAAGAATATTTGTTAGCAGCAATGGTAAGTTGTATACCACGAGTGAACAAGAGGACACAATTTGGAATAAAGTGGATGACAAACAATATTAAGCAGGAATTGCATGCGAAAAAGAGGCTGTGGAAGAGATATAAGGAGACAGGAAAAGAGAAGATGCAGGCCAAAAGAGTGACTAGTATAGTAAGGAAGACTAAACTGGAATATGAGAGGAGATTAGCCCTAAGATCCAAAGAAAATCCTAGGGAATTTTTTAGATATGTGGCCAGTAGGAGGAGAAATGACTGTGGAAGAATGATATTGTGGGATAAAAATGA
Organism: Typopeltis vanoorti; assembly: GCF_054136105.1. Classification (NCBI taxonomy): domain Eukaryota; kingdom Metazoa; phylum Arthropoda; class Arachnida; order Uropygi; family Thelyphonidae; genus Typopeltis; species Typopeltis vanoorti. Next base: position 87,539,701 of record NC_143572.1, on the reverse strand, counting down.
GAATAGAGTGACTGATGCAGAGGACATAGTAGAATTGTTCAATGAACACTTTATTGGGGTATTTCATCCTGGCGGAGTCAGTTTTAATGCTAGAGGGATAGTGCAGGTTCAGGGTTTAGAGGTACAAGAGTAGAGTGTGTTTCAAATACTGAGTACTCTGGGTGTCAGTAAAGCTGTGGGATTGGATGGTATTTCACAACGAGTTTTGAGAGAATGTGCTAGGGAACTGACAGTGCCTTTAACCTGTGTTTAACCTGGAAGCTGGAAAGGTGCCCATGGAATGGAAGGAAGGCAAGATAGTGCCAGTACATAAGGGCGGTAACAGACTGGAAGTGTCTAATTATAGACCAGTTTGTGTGTCATCAGTAGTTAGTAAGATCTTGGAGAAAGTAGTGAAGGACCGTATACAGCATTGGGCAGATGAGGGTAATGTTATCTGTAAGAGTCAACATGGATTTGTGAAGGGGCACTCGTTTTAGCAATATGCAGCCTTTTATGATAAAGTTACAAGAGCATTAGATGAATTAAAGGCATATACTGTCATTTTCTTAGGCTACTTAGCGAAGGCATTTGACAGGCTGCCACATGATAAGCTGATATTTAAGTTGCAGCACATGGGTCTGGATGTAAAATTGGTCAACTGGATTCAGGATTGGCTGTCCAATAGGTATCAGAGAGTTGTGTATGGTGGGGCAGTTTCAAGGAAGCAGAGGGTTACAAGTGGGGTCGAACAGGGCTTTGTACTGGGACCTATATTGTTTAACCTTTATATCAATGACATTGTCAGTGGATTGTAAGGGGATTCAGTTGTTTGCAGATGATGCGAAGCTGGGAAGGATTATTAGTAATAGTGCAAATGTGGCATCCCTGCAAGAGGATTTGAATAACTAGACAGGCAAATGAATAGGGGTGTCAGTTTAATGCAGCAAAATGTAAGGTCTTGAGGTTTTGGACACATCGATGTGATGCTGCATACTCTATGGGAGGAGTTATACTGGAGGAAGTAGGAGAGACAAGAGATCTGGGGTTGATGATTGATAGACACCTGATAGGGGACATATTGCAAAGGTGGCGAAGGTAACACAGAGGATTGCTGTAATAATGAGGACACTGACCTGCAGAGAAAAAACATGTATCATTCCGTTGTATAAGACACTGATCAGACCACATTTGGACTACTGTTCTCAGATTTGGTCCCTAGGATTTGAAGGGGATAAAATCATTGTACAGTCCTGAAACTGGTACAAAGGCAGTTTCAGGACTGTACAATGATAGTTATGAGGATCGGCTGAGGGAATGTGGACTGCAGAGTTTGGTGGATAGAAGAAGGAGAGGTGATATGATTGAGACTTTTAAACTGTTTAGAGGTAGTTACAGGGTTGACATTGGGGAGTTCTTTCCTTGGTTTAACAGTTGGAAGGAGTGATGACAAGAGGCCATCCCTGGAAGTTATGAAAGGAAACTGTGAGCAAGAGGGTGAGGAGTGGTTTCTTTGCATGGAGGATGGTTTGAACCATGGAATGCATTTTTGCCTGATGGAGTGGTAAGAGCGAGAATGGTCAATGAGTTCAAGGAGTGGTATGATAGAGTTTGTGTTTCTTAGAGGGGGACTCCCCTCGATGAGTCTTGATAGACTTTGTTTCTTAGGAAGGACCTCCCACGATGAGTCTTTTGACTCCATGGAGGCCTGAATAATAATAATAATAATAGCAAAAGATGCAAATACAGTTGAGAAGATTATTGTGATGTTGAAGAGAACTTTGACATGTAAGGGATAAGGAAGACATTTTGCCTCTTTAAAAGGTCTTGATAAGATTGCACCTGGACTATAGTGCTCATATTTAGTCTACCAAGTTCCAAAAGGACAAACAAGCTGTTGGAAGAGTGGAAAGAAGAAGAGTTATTATTCTTGACACCTCCAAGGAGTCCGAAGACTCATCATGGGAGGACACCTATTGTACACACTCTCCGTCTCCACCAGTACACCGAACCTCTACTACCAATAATCAACATCAGCGCAAGAGTTACAAAGATTATATCTGGATTACCAGATTTAGATTATCAGAACAAATTATGAGTATGTGGATTACAGACTCTGGATAATAGGAGAAAGAGGGATGATATGACAGATGTCTATCAACTTCTGAATGAGTGTTATAGGATATCTTCTGATGGAATTTTTCATTATATCGAAGGTGGGAAGAGAATAAGGGGACATCTGTGGAAGTTTAAGTTTGTTTGCAGTCAATAAAGGAGTAACAGCTAGGTTTTTCTCACATAGAGCAGTGAGTGAGTGGAATAGTTTGCCTTTGGCAGTGGTAAGTGCATCTAGTGTGAATGAATTTAAGGGAAGGTATGACAGCTGGTTTGGGTGGTTTATAGCTCTCGATGAGTCCTTGACACCCTGTAGGTCTCAGATAATAATAATAATATATTTAATATAGTCTTTCTGCATGGTGTTGCATAGCGCAGCACATGGCACCAATGTGAAGCAGAACAATGGCACCCAAGGCATCATTGTTTAAAGAATTCAACTAAAGGGACTCGTCCCTTTAGGAGTAGTGAATGCATCCAGTGTGAATGAACATAAGGGAAGGTATGACAGTTGGTTTGGGTGATGTATAGCCTCCCTCGATGAGTCCCTGACTCTCTGGAGTTCTCGATAATAATAATTGGGGAGGATCAATAATCTTGTGAAAATTGGAAGGAAGTATAACTATCTTGTAAGAGAAATTTTTTCATATTTTACAACAATTTCAAAAATGCCTTCTCATTTTTTTACTGTATAATTTAATGAATACTTGTTTGAATGGCAACTACAAATATGCAATTTGTATATTTGTTATTGCTAATCTTAATAAACATGCATAATTAGCAAACGAGAATGGCAAACCCAAGGTACTTGAAGCTGGACCATGCTATGTAATAGACATCTGTTATATTATCTGTAGACTGGTCCCTGCCCTTCCTTCTTTTTCTTTCTTTTATTTATTTATTTATTCATTCTTGCTCCTTCTCTTCAATGTTATTACAGCATTCGAGGGCTGCGGGAGTCAAGAAGTGGGAGTCAGCTTTCTCTCCCATTATGCCCAGCTAATGCTATAGGGCAAATACAGCTGAGTGGCAAACCAGCTGCATTAAAATTGCCGAAATTATAATGCATAAAGATACTCTCAATATATTGAAAAATTTCTTTTGTCTATGGACTTCCTCCATGAGTTCACACGACGACCCACACGGTCAAAATGTCTCGCACCCTGTTAACCATCTCCCCAGCCCCCCTTTTCCCATAAACCCTTCCTCTAAAAAACAGTTTCTATTTTCTGCCTTTTTCGTCCTTTCCCACCCTACAAAAAAAGCACTTTGCCCACTCTTAAAAATAATATATGTATAGTTTATATAAAAAAAACGGAGTTTTTCAAATTAATTCTCCCACATTGCCTAGCCTTCCCCCCCCCCCCCACTCCCCTTTCAACACCAAAACAGCAGGTCAGGCAACAACATCCAAGAAAAGGTATGTGCAAATTTTCTTCTACTATGCTACATATATTTTGTCTCTAAAATACATCCACAATGCCCTAAGAATTCTTGAGTAAAAAGCCAATGACATTAAAAAAGGGGCACTCCTAAACAAAAGCAGGCAAAATAGCCGTAAAAATAATAGTTTTTAAGAGGAGTAACATGGAAGTTTTCCCAGTTTGTCTAAATATTTATAAGTTACTGAAGGGATTTTATAGTTTCTATCATATCCCATTCTTCTCTGCCTATCAACTAAACTATAACCAACACATCCTCAATCTATCCTCATAGGGAACATTCCACAGACATGTCAGGAGCTTGGTCATTCCTCTCTGAATCCTCTCCATCTCTCCTCTACAAACACAGGTGACCAAATATGTGCACAGCAGTCAACATGTGGCCAAATCATAGAGCTATTGTCCCTTATAAAGAGGAACAATAACTACCCATTCTTCAACAACCAAGTAATCTTCTGAGCTATTTTGTCAACTCTTGCAATATGTCCTCTGAATTTCAAATCTCTATCCCCCAGATCCCTAGCCTCATCAATTTCCTGTTATCTAGTATGTAACTCTTTCATCCCAAAGTGCATTAGCTTCCATTTTACAACATTAAATTGACAATTTGTCCGATGCATATAAATCATCCTGCAAGATATCTACGTCAACTTTATCAACTATCACCCCTTCCAAGTTTTGCATCATCAGAAAACAACTGAATATCCCTGATTCCACTCCACCATACACCACCGTCTGATGTCTATCAGCAATCCCACTTCATATCCATTCCCATTTGCTCAACTTATGTAATAATTTTCCATGTGGTATTCTGTCAAATGCCTTTGCAAAATCCAACAGTATCATAGTATAGCCATTTCCTTTATCCATTTCTACTGTCACCTTATTATAAAATGTGAATAAATTACAGAGGCAAGACCTCCCTTTTACAAAGCTATGCTGTCCCTACAGAGAGCCATATTCCTATACACCGATTCCTGAATTTTGCTTTTAACCAACTTTTCGAATACTTTAACCACCACTTCGAATATAACTGGTCTTTAATTTGCTACTTTTGTCTTGGAGACACCTTTATATAATGGAACTATCTTACCCTCTTTCTACTTCCTGGGAACCCTTCCCAGATCTGAGCCTTAGATTAAACAACTTCATCAGAAGCACTGCCAGTTCACTTGCACATTCTCATAGCACATGAACTGACACACAGTCCAGGCCCACTGTTGTATTCACATTGATATTTTTCAATATACTGAGTATCTCCAGTTCATCTACCTCAATTCTCACATCAGTCTCTGCCATGTTAGTAACTGCAAAGTCACCACCTGGATGATATACCCATGCAAAGTGAGCACTTAGTAAATGAAATATTTCTTCTGCTTCTGTCACTTTCCTATCATTCACACTGAATAAAGTTATCTTTCTCTTACATGCTAAGTAGTGAAAAAACTCTCTTTTAACTATCAACTATCACTCTTTCTTTCTCTTGAAAAATTTGCAAAATCATATCCAAAGAACTGGGCCTACAAATAAATGGCATGAATATCAATCATATTAAATATGCAGATATTTAATATTATTGTGCTTCTAATAGATGACAGAAATGGCCGGAGAAGAGCCAGATGGCAAAGATTTTTTTTTTTTTTTTCATAAGGGGATTCAACATGCCACCTGACAGATGAGAAAGAAGAATTAGATGATGTTACTTCCATTAACTTTATTCATAAACTGCATCTACCATGAACATATAGGCAATAGCACAAAGTTCTGCTATAATTAATGCCAATACCACTCTTATTATCACAAGACCTCCATGGAATCAAATATCCAACTCCACAACATGCTCACTATCAAATACAGAGCTTATCAAAACATGCTTTCAAACTCCTTTTCTGTTTCTTCAGTCATCATAAACTCATGCAATACATTCAATTTACCCATTACTCTCCAAACAACTGCCTTCCACACCATTTTTTTTTTACTTCCCATCCCTATAAAACTTTCAGGAATAGTCTCTTGTTCTGCTCCTTTTTCTCCTTCACTCTATGAAAATTCAATTCAGCATTAATCTAGTACCAACAACAACACTTGACCAGCTTATATGTCTCAATCATGTGTTGCCTGATTAAGGTCTTGTACAATACAGCAGTAATCTCTATGTCTCCAATCAATGTATCCTCAAAATACTACTTTTAGGAAAGAGATGGCAATGTAGATGATATAATAAAAATAATTATTATAAGTGCAACATGACCAGTGCCTTATACAGTGGCACAACAACTTGCTTATACCTACATGTTAAAGTACTTCTTATCATAGCAGCACTACAACGTGCAACCTTTGCAACATTAGCAATATGCCCCCTAAACTTCAGTTTATTGTCAACCATCATTCCCAAATCTCTAATCTCATCCACTTCCTGCAGTACAGCACCATCGATATAGTACACAGCCTTATATTTCTGCACTCCAAAATGCAATACCTTGTACTTATTGATATTAAAACTACAACCCCACTCTTTTGTCCAAGTAAAAAGTCTATTCAAATCTTCCTGAATGGAATTAACATCAGCAGTACTACTTACACTTCTTCCCAACTTTGCATAATCAGCAAATAACTGAAGATTCCCAGTCAGTCCACACGATATATCATTAACAAACAAGTTAAACAGCAGGGTCCCAAGAACAGAACCCTGGAGCATGCCACTGGTTACTCTCCTATTTTGAGACACTGCTCCATCATACACAACCTGCTGGTATCGTTCAGAGAGCCAATCTCTGATCCATCTAACCAATATACTGTCTATTCCCATCCTCTGCAGCTTGTACACCAACTTATCATGTGGTAATCTATCAAACCCTTTTGCAAAGTCTAAGAATATCACTGTATATGATTCTCCTTTCTAACACACTTGTCACCTTATCATAAAATGCAAGTAAATTACTAAAACAGGACCTTCCCTTTACAAATCCATGCTGACCATCATAAAGAATGCTATGTCCATCAACCCAATCCTGTATTCTATTCCTTACCAATCTCTCCAACACCTTGACTACAACCACAGTTATACAGACTGGCCTATAGTTGGAGACTTCTGTCTTAGAACCACACTTGTGGAGTGGTACTATTTTGCCTTCTTTCCACTCTTTAGGAACCCTACACACTGCAAGACTTTCATTAAACAACCAGGTCAAGGGCTTAGCCAACTGGTACACATTCCTTAAGAATATGTGGTGACATGTCATCCATTCCCACAGCTTTATACCTGTGCTTTGAATGGTGCCAACTTGCAAGCTGACCTACCATGGCACGTCGAATACGTTTTGCTGTTATAACCAACAATTGGTCTTCGTGCTCAGTGTCATAGTCAGTGTAACTTCTTAGCAAACATCTGGAACACATTCTGTTGCTTTCAAACGCTGCCCAGAGCCTGGATACAATGCTTGTGAGATTACAAACGCTCTGGCAATATCAATAATTCTGTGGCAGGAAAGACCTGCCACAAAATTACTGATAATTAATATGGCCTTCTTCAAGCTTTCTAATAATTCTTCCCCATGCAAAATCATCTAGATCAGAGTTTCCCAAATTGTATTCCGCAGAAAGTGAATAAGTGTTCCATGATGTGGAATTACCGCGCTGGCAAGTATGACAAGCTTAGGTGATTGCTTGGATCAGTGCCATGGCATGTACAACTGCAAGGGCTGGATGTCGATAGAGCATGGGAAGTGGTCAAGGAGCATTTACACGAGGTTATGGCCGATTGTATACCTAGGGTCCGAATAGTAAAACAAGTAGGGGTTAAATGGATGAATAACACCATTAAGCTTGAGCTGCAAAAAAAGAAACAACTGTGGAGGGAACTTAAAGAAAGAGGTGACCTGCAGGCACACGAACGTGGACTATGAGAGGAAACTAGCTATGCAAGCTAAAGAGAATCCCAAACCGTTCTTTCAATATGCTGCAAACAAGAAAAAAACTGTACACGACAAAATGATTTTAAGGAATGACGATGGTAAGGTCAATGAATTAGTCGATACAGTGGAATTATTGAGCGAGCACTTTGCAAAAGTATATCATCCAGGTGGTGACATTGAAAAAATGAAGGAACCATTAGTTTATACGGGAATTGTGATGAATGAAGTGGAGGTGAATAGTCTATTACAGAACCTTAATGTGAATACATCTGTGGGATTGGATGGTATACTGGCATGGGTCTTGCATGAAGCGGCTAAGGAATTATCAGTGCCCTTGACCATGTTGTTTAATCTCAGTCTTGGGTCTGATTTAGTCCCGAAGGTGAGGAAAGAGGGGAAAATAGTTCCACTGCATAAAGGAGGATCCACGACTGCGGTTGTAAATTACCGACAGATCAGCATATCAGAAGTCGTTGTCTAGGTCTTGGAGAAAGTAGTCAAGGGAAAAATACAGGAATGGATTCATGAAAATGAGATACTGTGTGGGGGACAGCATGGCTTTGTGCTGGGTAGATCATGCCTCAGTAACTTGCTCAAGTTTTATAACACGGTGACGGCTGAACTGGATAAGGGTAATGGGTTTACAGTGATACTGCTGTACCTGGCAAAGGCATTTGACAGGATACCACATGGAATTCTAATCCGTAAACTACAACATATGGGAATGGATATAATGTTGGTGAAATCGATAGGTGGGTGGTTAATGGAGAGATATCAAAGAGTAGTTTATTCAGGAGTAGAGTCCAAAAGACGGCCTGTGACTAGTGGTGTGCCGCAGGGTTCTGTTCTTGGACAACTGCTGTTTAACGATATAGGGAAGGATCTAAGAGGAACAGTTCATTTGTTTGCTGATGATGCAAAGTTGGGTAGGGCGATAGTGAAGAAAGAAGATGTTAAAATCTTGCAGGACGACTTGGATAGATTGGAGTTCTGGGCTAAGGAGAATGGATGTCAATTTAATGTGACAAAATGTAAGGTTATGCATTTTGGGGTGAAAAGATTAGCAGCAGTATACCACATTGGTGGAACTGTACTCCAGGAGATTGATGAGGCCAGGGACTTGGGAGTGTTGGTGGATAGGTAGATGAAGTTCAGGGGGCACATTGCAAAAGTAGCTAAATCAGCTATCAACTCACTTGGTTGTTGAAAAATACCTTGACGAGCAGAGACAAGCAAGTTATTGTACCTCTGTACCGACCCTTAATAAGACCTCATCTCGACTACTGTGCCCAGATTTGGTTACTTAGGTTCCTTTTTGATGGAGAGGATCCAGAGGCGAGTGACTAAGATGATAGCAGGTCTATGGAATGAACCATATGAGAACAGGTTGAAGATTTGTGGGTTGCAGAAATTAGTTGATAGGCAGAAAAGGAAAGATATGATTGAGACATTCAAATTGCTAAAGGGTTTCTACAGGATTAACTCAGAGGATATTTTTGAGATCAGGACTGGTGGTGGGAGAACTAGGAGACACCTATGGAAGCTGGACAAGAGTGTGGTTAGCAGGGGTGTTAGAGCTGGGTTCTTTACTTTTAGAGTGGTAAATGAGTGGAATAAGCTGCCAGAGTCTGTTGTCTGTTGTAGGTGCTAGGACAGTGAGTGATTTCAAGGCAAGGTATGACAGATACTGTGAGAATGTCATATAGTTGTGTGGACATGATGTTTAGGGCCTCCCTCGATGAGTCTAAGGACTCCCTGGAGTCGCCCGTAATAATAATAATGTCAGTGACCAAGTCGTGTATTTTTAAACATGGAAGTAATTCGGGAAATCGAATACTGCTGTTTATGACCAGTCATAAAAATTGCCTGCAAGCCAATTACAACAATGGGCAGCATATCCTCTCAAAACTGAACAAAATAACATCTGTGTTGCAAATGTAAATGACCAAGCCACATACTTTTAAACATGGAAATATTCATGAATTATTGTTAATTTTCACACATCGAAATCTTTCAACATTCGGGAAAGGAAATACTGTTGTTTATGACCGGTCATAAAAATTGCCTGCAAGCCGATTACAACAATGGGTGGCATATCCCCTGTTCTCAAAACTAAACAAAATAACATGTTGCAAATGCTAGTGACCAACCAGCAAGGAAGTAAAAGAAAATTTTTCCACTGAAATTGAAGACCAAGGTAGTCTGTATCCAGTTCTCAAATCTAGTAATACTGAATACTTTCTTCACATGTTCGTATTGTAAGGTGAAAGTGCTTGTTTCGAAACCATAGAGCTGTGATTTTTTAAAATTAATAGGCCTACAGATTTAAATTTTAATATGAATAAGAGACAAGGGACTTTGTTTAATTTTGGTGTTAAGAAATCTCTTATTGAAGATGTTTGTGATGCAAAAGATAGTGATTCATCCACCTCAAACCTACAAAGCTATCTTCAGGATGTAAAAAAGGAGGGGAAAACTTTTTCTCCAGCACACAGGAGAAAAAGTCTGCATTCCCTCGTAAGTACTTATAATATTATAAATTTTTGGTGATCAGAATGGGATATGTCAATGAAAATCAGCACAAATTAATTTAATGATTTTGGCCTGAGGAAACTACAATATGCTTCAAAATTTGATTCGTCCAGTGATTGATAACTGATTTAAATGTAATTTTATATTTGTCAACATGTCACACCATATACATAAGTGTTCTAATACTCTTTATGATTATGCCATAATTATTAATACATTGCAAAATAATCAAGGTGTTCCATGAAAATTTCAGGATTGTGAAGTGTTCTGTCGTAGGAAAATCTGGAAAACGCTGATCTAGATGGCTTTGAGACATTAAAAGATATCGAAGTTTCCAACTTCATTCTTTCACAAAAAGAGCTCGTTTTTTTATCCCCTTTGTATGCGATTTGAAAAGCTGAATGTGTACCCATTTTCTATTTGAAGTCGTCTATTATACAAATTGCTCCACACTGATTCATCTGAACCTTCAGCTGTAATCTTTAGAAACAGTGTTCATCCTTAAGTTCTGGACATCACTGTAGTCGTAGTAATTATTTTTTTCTTTCATACAAGTTTTGAACCTCTGTAAGCCCAAATTACGGAACTTGTTGGGTTATACTGTTTATTTTAATAAACCTGTTTTATGTTTAGAAATATAGTCTAAATAGTGGGAATTTCATGAAGAAAATAATTACTTTGCAAGTATAATTTACTTAGTAACTAAGGAAAGGAAATAAATGATGCATGGGAACTGACAAAGAAACATTTAACAGCATCAATATGTGAATCTATTCCGAAGGTCAAAAGATTGAATACTAAAGCGTGAAATCAGGAAGAGGAAGGCACTTTGGAGAAGTACAAGATGAACGATAGTAATAATCAGTTACAGAAAAGGTATAAAGAACAAGCCAGGAGAGAGCAACTCGATAAGGAAAACAAAAGTGGAGTATGAGCAAAAATTGGCAAATCAGGCAAAGAAAAACCATAGAGTTTTTTTTTAGACATGTGGCAAGTAGAAGGAAGAATGCTTATAGAAAGATGATGTTAATGGATGAAAATGGTAGAAAGATAACTGCTGCAGAAGACATTGTTGAGATATTCAGTGATCAATTTATAAGCATATTTCATTATGATCAGGGTGGAATCAAGTGTAGAGGACATAGGAAAGGATGGCTTAATTGTGAGTGAGCAGGAGGTATATGAGGAAATAACCTCAATGTCAATAAGGGAATTGTCAGTAGCATTAGTATGTCTGTTTAATAAAGTCTTACAACAGCACAGGTTCCAAGGGAGTGGAAAGAAGGTAAAATTGTTCCACTGCATAAAGGTGGTGATAAAGCTGTGGCTACTAATTATAGGTCAATCTGTATATCTGGAGAGGTTGGTGAGAACTAGGAGATACAGAGATGCACTGATAACAACCATGTTCTGTGGTTGTCAGCATTGGTTTGTTAAAGGGAGATCATATTTTATTAACTTATTTATGTAATATAACAAGGTGACAAATGTCTTGGACAAGGGAGATGCATTACACAGTGGTAGATTAGATTTTGCAAAAGCTTTTGATAGACTGCCACACAACAAGTTTTTAAATAAATGGAAACGGATTGGATTGGATAACAGCCTTCTGAGGCGGATTGGTGAGTGGCTGTCAGATAGGTACCAAAAAGTTGTATATGGGAGTTCAGTATCCCAAAAGAGGAAGGTCACCTAGTGGCGTGCTGCAGGGGTCAAGTTCTGGGTCCTTTGTTGTTCAGTTTGCATATTAATGACACTGGGATGGGTTTAACTGGTGATATGCAACTGTTTGCAGATGTCAGGTGGTGCAAAATTGGGGAGAGTAATGCAGAGTCAAGCAAATGTTATGACCTTACAGGAGACTTGAACAGATTACATGAATGGGCAGGTAAGTGGAACTATCAGTTTGATGTTTCAAAATGTCAAGTTTTGAAATTTGGTTAGCAACGATAGGATGCAAAGTATACATTTGGTGGGGAAACTTTGAAGGAGATAGAGAAGATGAGAGATCGGGGAGTGGTGGTGGAAAAGGACCTGAAATTCAGGGGCTATATTGCACAAGTTGTGAAGATGTCACATTGAATAATGGCAACGATGAAGACAACTCTGACTTGCAGAAATAAAAAGGTCATTATGCAGTCAATAAAAGAGGTCAATCCATATGAGGCCTTGATCAAGGCCTCATATGGAGAAGATTTGCAAAGTTAGTCAGTGGTCTTCGGAATGTGAAGTATGAGGACAGATTAAGAGAATGTAAATTGCAAAGCCTCATGAATAGGAGGAGGAAATATGATTGAGACATATAAGCTAGCCAGGGGTTGTTAGCAGGTTGACATGAAAGAGATTTTTCATAGAATGGAAGAGGGAGGTAGAACAAGAGGCCATCCTGGAAAGTGTATAAGGAGACTGTGAGAAGAGGAGTAAGGAGCATGTTCTGTACATGGAGAGTGGTTGGTGAGTGAAATGCATTGCCTGAGTGTGTTGAATGTAGATACATTGAATCAGTTTAAGGAACAGTTGGATGAGCTTTGAGCTTTCAACATCTATCTCTATTCCAGAGTATTTTAGCAATAAGGTGTGACACCTTTTGGCTACTTATATATGGAAATATGACCTGCATTATTTCATTCTTGGTATTACTTCTGGGTCTGGCTCCCACTGATGAGACCTCAATAAAAGTCAAAACCAGTCTAGGCAGTTGCCCTTCCCATAATGCATAGCATTATACATCTGTAAGGATATATGCATTGCATTATGGGATACCAAGGGAACTGATGTGAAGTCATTAGCCTCTCCATATATATAACACAGTTGTGAAGTGACTTCACATGCAAATATTGTTTGCCCACACTTGGATAAAGGATGAAAATGAGAATATAATTTCTTGCCATGTTTTATTTATTTTGGAGCAAACTGCATAGACATCCGTAGCAAGTACTGAATTTGTTCTAATCACAACTACATGCTGACCATCTACATAAAAAGAATGCTAGAAAGAGTGGATACTCTTTTGCAACTCTATTCTGAATTAGAAGTTACCACGCAACTCTAGGTACTCTTTTGCAACAAATTAAAATGATGTTATTTTAAACCATTAATTATTCAATATTCGGTATCAAAGTTCTGAATTGGAAGTTACTGTGATTGTGTTATACATGTGGTATTTTTTCGTTATACGAGGAAAACTGCCAGCCTGGTTAGTCGAGTAGTTAGTGTGTCCGCTCTGCAGCCAAGAGGTTGTAGGTTAGAATCCTGCCATGGGCATGGATGTTTGTGTCCTACTAATTCTGTGTGGGAAGAGAATAGGTGACACTACCGCTTATTTTAGCAGAAGACTTCACTCCCAAAACCCGGTGAGGTACAGGAGTGACCATATGGCATCTATGGATGTCAAATGTTTTTTTTTTTTTTTTTGAGAAAAACCAATTTACCAACCTACATAAAAAGAAAGATCTACAACCAGTGTATTCCCAACAATGATCTATGGTAGTAAAACATGTAGTCTAACTAATAAACACCTAGTGAAACTGAAAACAACACAAAGAACCATTTGGGAATAACCTGGTTAGAAAAAAGAATACTACTCGGATAAGGAGGCAAACAAAGGTAACAGACATTGTCTTAGTAATAAAACAAGTTCTTGGCAGAACATGTGATGAGTGTCTTACAGCAGAAGGACAAAGAGAACAACAGTATGGACACCAGAACTGATTATCAGAAACCATGAATCACAGTGGTAAGATGGGAACAATGAGAAAAGATGTTGTGGGCATTTATGGTGGAGAGATGCAAAAGACTGGTTAAAGTGGAAGAAGCATAGAGAGGCATTCGTCCAGCAGTGGACTGAAGAAAGCTGCTGCTGATGAGGAGGAGGAAAACAAGTGATATTATATATATGCCACCAGTTATTCAATATGCAGTATTAAGTTCTGAACTGAAAGTTACTGTGCGTGGTTCGTAATTTTTTTTTATTATATGAAGAAAACAAGTGGGATTATATACATACATACATATATATATATATATATATATATATATATATATATATATATATATTGACGGAACTGATTAAATTAACCCTTTTTCCTACCAATGCTGTGTCGATCAAAGTTCAAATTACTGATCAATCAAAAACTCGAAAAGCAGAAAAAAAAATTTTTACCACCTCTTATTATCACAAAACACAACATGACGGGAAATTTATTATGTTCAATCCGAGTATTTGCAATGTTTGTTTTTATAGAAATACGCGCAAGCGAAAACTGCAGATAAAAGTTAACTCGCAGATCCGAAAACTATTAAACGAGAAAACAACCCGAGTACTATACTTGAGCAAGTCTAAAACTTACCTTCAAAAACTGATCAAGCAGACCACGTATCCCGGAAATCCGAGCATAATAACCGCGATTAATTTCTGGAGCCTTACGTTCTGACAGTTTTACAAAATACTGTAAATAAGGATCAACCCAGTAACCAACTTGCACTGCGTACCGTTTGCAACCTGCAGCATCATCGTTTGTGCCCATAATGACATCATCTTCAGACATTTTCTCTTCGATATCTGCTTATATCAGGGAAGAATAAACAACATATAGCGGAAAATATAAGATGGCAAAACAAAATTATTTCCACAAAATGGAAAAAAAATTATTTAAGCCTACTACCTTCCACTAAATACCACAAACATGTTCAATATCTTTGATATATCTACTGTAGGTGCGCTCTACGGCAATGTTGATAGTTTAGAAGACCAGTTTCCTGTTGAAAACAAAATCACTGAAATAATATAGCGCTGTTTGGAGAGATCTGAATGATATAGTCTTTCCTTCGCATCCAACCATACATTGTAATCGAGAAGTGACAGGAATAAATAAAAAGGTAACAAAAAGTAACAAAACCGGTGTTTACATCATGCACTCAGTGTGCATTTTTCGATTGCTGCATTCAGTAACGAAAGAGAAAGAATAATTCTTCCCTTAGTGATAAATATATTGTGTGCATAACATTCTGTTCAATGACTACGGTTTTCACAATTCTTGACCTCATTCATTCGTGGATTTACTATTATGAAATCCGTGTTTTTAATTTTAGTTACACAAACATTGAAAAGATGCGTTCAAACAATCGATGTTAAAAAACTCCATGAAAATAGTGTCTATAAACAACTTGAACCAATTATGTTATTTTCGTCCTCTTCTACTGAAGCCAAACATATTACATGCAGGATTGTTTGATCGACGGTATGCTTAAGAGAACAAACACAGTGGGAACTAAATAAAATGATTACCAACAGCCTTCGGCGTCATGAAAAGCAAAGAAAAATTGAGAAACATCAAAGACAATATGAATAAAACAATTTCGTATATGTCATTTCACCTGGATCTCAATAAGAATAATTCAAATCAGATACAAAAGCAAATCTCATCAAAATCTCATCAAAATGTCCGGATGCATGCTCATCTCAACTCTCACACTGTATGAAAGGCATTAATATGGTGTCAATCAACCCTTTGCTGCTATAACAGCCTTCGATCTTCTGGCAAGACTTTCCCAAGAAGATCGAAGATTTTGGTATATTGCTGAGGTAATTCCCTTCCATTCTTCCAGAAGAGCATTAATGTGTTCGGTCCCTAATGTCGGGCAATTCGACATTGTTCGCAATCGGAGTTTTAGTTCATCCCAAAGCCGTTCAATGGGACTGGGATTAAGGCTCTGTGTAGACCAGTCAAGTTCTTTAACACCCATCTCATCTATTCCTGCACACACGTTGTTTTGTGGATGGGGCATTGTTGTGCTGATACAGTAAGGGCTTTCACCGACTTGTTGCCATGAAGTTGAAAGCGTAAAATTAACTGCAATGCCATTATAGAGTGGCACATTAAGATTCCCTATTCAAGAAAGTAGAAGGCCCAGTCCGAAGCATGAAAAACATCCCCGGACCATGATACCTCCACCGACTTAATGTTACCCTTGCTGATATTAAGCTTGAGTGCAACAGCAAAGCCATAGAACTCACGGTTTTTGTCAGCTCCCAACAGATAGTTGTGGTGCTGGCATGGCTTGAACCAATTATGTTAATATTCGAAAATAGTCAAAACTTCTCGCCACACTGTTAAGAATGGCTCTGTGATTTATGTGGCCTGCAAGGTCGCAAATGTGCTGCTGTTCTTGTTTATTCTAGGTGGTATCACTTCACAATACAATCACTTACTGTTGATGGAGGAAGCTGAAGCAAGGCAGAAATTTCACCAATCGAGTTGTTGCAAAGGCGGCACCGATGAC
This sequence comes from Typopeltis vanoorti, assembly GCF_054136105.1. NCBI lineage: Eukaryota > Metazoa > Arthropoda > Arachnida > Uropygi > Thelyphonidae > Typopeltis > Typopeltis vanoorti. The sequence continues at coordinate 87,523,437 of NC_143572.1, read as the reverse complement.
AGAACCATTAAGTCACTGAACTGTGCAGCAGTGGCAGCTTGTACATAAGCACTGTGACACTGCAGAATCCCCAAGGGGGGAAAAAATCAGCTAACGCCTTTTTATTCCCGTATACGGGGAGTAGGCGAGGCCATTTAGCCCTATCTAACTTTTGGAGACTGAGTGGGCAGTTCAATCTCCACTGGTACTCAATCAGAGATAGATGGCCCAAGGCTATCACTAATTAAGCGGTGCACAGTGAAGAGAGACGGCTCAAATGTGCCGCCATCTCGTGGTTTCTAAACCCTAACACAATATACTTAATATCTGAAATAATGTGGGTTCTACCGTCGATTTTCTTGAGTTTACACGACGAAAAACCCGAGTTTCTGGGAGAAAAAACCCGCTTGCCCGTGCCAGAGATCGACTAACTCGGGAACCGGTCGAAAAAAGGCTTAGAAAAATTTCCTCTAGTCGCCGACTAGACTCGAAACCAAGTCGTCCTTCGTGCGGCCCAAGCGCCGTAGTATGCAAACGCCGCATCCACTGAGCTACACAGGCCCCCCAGTCCCAAGGAAAAAACGAAAAATTTAAATTTTGTGTTTGTAAATAATAACAATGGTTACAACATTATATAAATGCAATACAACATGTTAAAGGTTACAGCTTATGTTTCGGACATTGATTAAATAGTTAATAAAATGAATTGTTCGATTAACACTTTAGATTACGAAACAAATGCACTGCGATCTAACGCACTTTCGGAATTGTCACTTTCGGTCAGTTCCGGCTAGACTCGTAACAAGTGAATTGCCACTGCACGTTACAAGTGAATCTGATACTGCTCATTGAGCAGTGTCCTACAGATAAATTGTATCCTTGCGCGAGTTACGAGTGTCACTGTTGAAAATAATTATATTTTCTCAATTATCGTTACACAAAACAAATGCACTGCGATCTAACGCAATGTCGGAATGTGGAAACCGGCACTGCTCGTTGAGCAGTGTCGTTACACATAGATTGTATGCTTGCGCGCGTTATTTCTGTGTACGAAACTTTTATTATTGGTATGTGTTCGTAGTGAGGGTGAAATGTTTTTAATAAAGGAATTTTTGTAATATGTAAATTTGCTTATCAATAAATTAGTTATTGATTAGGAAAAAATGAATTATTTTTTCTTATTTTGTATATGCAGCACCCCCGCTTATAATTTCACCGGCCGCCACTACTGTGCATTATGGCCCATTGACAAACATTACACTATTCTTAACCACGTTTTATTGAAAATGACAGCATTCTCAAGAAGACAATAAATATTATTTTTTTTTGGTAAAAGACCAAAAGGAAAACCTAGACCAATGTAGATAGACATTATTAGTCAAGATAGCTACATCATTAATATGTCTAAACTGGAGAAATAAAATTTTGGACAGATGGGATTGCAGGCAATAAATCTAGGAAGCCAAGGCTCGATTTAGGAGATAGAGCCATAAGAAGTTTTACCAACGAAGATTGCAAGACCGTGTGCTTTCTGTTATACATGAATGAACTATGATTGCAATCTATACTGCCATATCCACTACTACGAATGGGTGTTCGAATAGTTTTGACCAGACGGTGTAAGGGACTTGGTGATAGAGGTTCCAATATTTGGGCATCCTTACAAAAACCGTTTTGCTATATTTAAATGTTTGGTATTTTGGCTTCATGAAAGAGAGAAAAAAAATAAAATAAAATAATCAGGTATTTGCATTTGATGATGTCCGACATGTTCTATACAAAGAAAAGGATCATGTAGGTGCGATGTTATTATCATTATTATTATTATTATTATTATTATTATTATTCGTGACACCTCCAAGGAGTTCGAAGACTCATCGCGGGAGGACACCTAGTGTACAACTCTCCGTCTCCACCACTACCGAACTTCTATTACCAATCAACCACATCAGCGCCATCTACCGCCCATCACTACCACAAGTATCTTTTGTCTGTAAATTGCGTGTGTTCTGAAGGACCGATTTGTCTGTATGTGGGAAGAAAAACCCGCATTTCCGGGAGAAAAAACTCTGCTACCTCCGTATGAAATCGGCTAACTCACCTTCAAATGAAAAAGCCATATAGCGATTCCTCCCGTCACGACGGGAATCCAATCCGGGCCTTTTCCAATCGAAAGGCACAATGTACTACGGAGGGCACAATGTACAATTGCGCTACGGAGGCGCAAATGTTATTCAGTGACAATAGGAAGTGAAGTTTTTCAGGCATTTCTCTAGAGTGGGGCTCATTAATTCATCTCCTACTTGTGTGCATAGACAAAATTGAGCAAGAATAGTTTAGACCAGGGGTTGCCAACCTATGGCACATGTGCCAAAAGTGGCGCATTGAATCCTAATGATAATAATAAAAAGAAGCCTATTTATAGAAAGTGTATTAACCAAAACAGATATGTAGAAAAAAAATATAAAACTTAGTCATTATTTTTAGTGATTTTAGTGTTTCGTACACATCTTTTGCACATTCACTTTATCCTGGCGCTCCAAGGGTTCGCAACATCGGTGCATTGTAGGTTTATGTCGGTCAGTTTACAACTGATTCTCGTGCGTTACGAAGTTGTGCTTTGTTCATCTTTGTGAATATTTACAGTTTTGTACTTTTTAAAAAATTCAGCTTTGTTTTTACATTCAGTTACTCATCAGAGTGCAAAAGAAACACAGAAGGTGATGGCAAGCGTAAATTCAATGAACGATAGGGAAATAAGTTCTTATTTATAGCGAATCCGTCAGAAAAACCGTTGTGCATTGTTTGTGAAAACCCTTTCTCAAATAATGAAAGATATGCTAAAACAGACATTATAAAACATATCGCACTGAAATGGAAGGAAAACTGAAGTTGATGCCTGAGTCTGAGTTACAGAGAAAATATGTGATTAAGAAAAAGGAAGAAATCAAAAGAAGATGAAATATGTTTGTTAAAAGAAGTTATGAAACCTGGCAATAAAAGAAGCGTCCTTCAAAATTGCTTTAGCCTCTGCCAAAATGCAGAAGTCTTTCTCCGATGGAGAAGAAATTGATTGTTAAGACTTGTCTCGATATATTTCCGTGATGTTTTGATGATAAAATCGAAAGGGAAGTAGACGAAATTGCTCTGTCAAAGCAAAAAGTTACAAGCGAACTGAAGAAATCACTCATGATGTATCTGAGCAACTGAAAGACATTCTGGTGGTTGCAAGTTCTTTTCTTTATCTTTGAACGTATTTGCTGACATATGTAATGCTGCCCAGTTAAGTATTTTTATAAGAGGAATTGATGATAATTTTAACGCTTTTAAAAATAACTTATCGGTCTTGAATCGCTTCATGGAAAGACAAGAGGATCAGACATATTTGAGAAAGTGAAATCGTGCCTAGAAAATTTACAAGTGTATATTTTAGTTAAACTCGTCAGTGTTTATACTGGCGGAGCGTCGTCACAGATAGGTAAATGATAGGTAAAGCCACTAAGACTGCAACTTGCTTGAAAACGTTTTCTGTCCGCCTTTACCAAAAGATCACTGCATTATACCCCAAGAAGACTCATTATGTGGAAAAATGTTAAATTTGCAGCATGTTATGTTACCAGATGAAATGTGGGAATAAAATTAGAGCAAAAGAATTAAACAGGAGAGAATTCAGAGAATGTGTGAAATGTTAGATTTGGAATCTGGTGATCTCGTTCTTTATAGTGAGGTGCGCTGTCTTTCTAGAGGACAGCTTTTGAGTAGATTTTGGATACTGAAAAATACTTTCATAATTTTCTAGAAGAGAAAAACCAGCTACCTCAGGAAAGAGCCCTTTTATGTGATAGCAATTGGCTGTTTGATTTAGCATTTTAGTTGACGTTATCAGCCCTCTCAATGATTTAAATTTGAAACTGCAAGTTAAGAACAAATTGTTTTCTAGCTTAGTAAATAATATCAATGTGTTCAAGATGAAGTTAAAACTGTTAACCTCTCAGTTAGAAAATGAGGATTTGAGTCAGTTTCGTCACTTAAAAGAGCAGAGTGAATGTGCTGAAGATAATGGCAATTTTACAAAATACATCAAAAAATCAGGTTATTGCAAGAGTCAGTTGAAAATCGTTTTCGTGATTTTGCTAAAGAAGTGGACTGTATACTTACATTTATAAACCCATTTTCACTTAGTGAAGAAAAAATTATTATTATTATTATTAAGTGACACGCGAAATAAAATATTATTATAATTATTATTATTATTATTATTATTATTATTATTATTATTATTATTATTATTACATCCTCAAATAAGCTTACATATAAGCTTCGAGGATGAAAGCAAAGAAATTGGTTCTCATCCAAGATGTATCATATGTAACCAAATGCATGTAATGTACGTATCACATGAAAACCAATGTATGTAACGTACGTATTGTATGTAAACCAATGTACGTAATGTAAGTAACACATGTAAACAAATGTAAGTAATGTATCATATGTAATCAAATGTATGTAATGTATATAAAAAAACTGTAACAAATGTATGCAATGTAATAAATAAAAAAAAATTATTACATGACACTCCCCTTAAAATAAATGATCCTGTAACTTTGTGTGAGAACTTCCAACTGATGATTAGAAATATGCAAAAAAGCAAGAAAGCCTATACAAACGAGGAAAAATCTGACAATACTTGATTGATAAATGGCAACATTCTAAATAGCATTACTGTAAAGGAAAATCTATGGAACAACACCCAGTAACACTCATCTACAAACATTACATATGAAAATTCAAGTAATCAACTGACAACAAAAATTCTAGAGTAAAAAGACACTACTCCTATCAAACATTTATGGAATATAATGAAAACATGGGCTACACTTAACGAATTACTAGCTAGAAAAGAGAAACTTCATCAAAAGATTTTCTCGCAAGAAGCTTTGGTCAGAAGATGAACAAAAAGGAACTAGTAGACCTATTCAACTACTTCTTCACAAACAATATCACACAGTAGCGCACTCAGGGTTTAATCTTGAGGACGTGGGGCCCGAGTTGAGTAGACGATTGGAGAAGACATATTAAGCATCGCATACGCCATAGATGGCGAACCTATGGCACGCGTGCCAGAGGTGGCACGTCCGAGAATTTTGCTGGCACGTCAACGATTTACAGGTGATATCCTTTTATACGCTTATTAATTCAACGTTTTTTAAAATGATTACAATACGCACAAGTTAAATTTTGTTTTACACGAGACGTGCATATGATTGTCGCTGTATTAATAAAAAAAATCACGCTACCCAAAGACGAAGGCAACACAAGTGTTGAGTTCAGTGGCGGCCCCGTACATATGCACTGCAACACTGCAGCACTCCCAAGGAAAAAATGAAAAAATTAAATTTTGTTTATGTTTCTAAATAATGACAATGCTTGCAACATTATATAAATGCAATACAACATGTTAAAGGTTACAGCTTATGTTTCGAGTGATTGAATAGTTAATCACTTGGGTTCGAGGTTATATCGTGAGTGGTCGGTGTAATTTAGCGCTCGTGTAAAATTGGTGATTTTTGGTGTTTTTTGTGTGTTTCCTTAGAAAATTGGTTTTATAGTATATTAGAACGATTTTTCGTGTTTTTTTTTTTTATAGTATTTTTTGTCTCTTTATAACATATTTTATTGGGGCTGTCGCCGCTAGAGGGATTCGTAGTGTGTAGTGTTCGTGAAAGCTCCGGATAAGATAAGTATTATTTTCAGTTATCGTTGATAAATGTGTTTAATAATTTTGCGTAGTTTTGTTTGCCTTGCGTCTCTTACAGCATCTTTTTGGGTATTTTTAGTGTGTTATAATTTATAATTTGATAAAGTACGTTGCTTAGCCTGTGTAGCTCAGTGGTTGTGGCGTTTGCACACCACGGTGCTTGGCCACAAGAAGGAATACTTGGTTTCGAGTCTAGTCGGCGACTAGAGGAAATTTTTCTAAGCCTTTTTTCGACCGGTTCCTGAATTAGTCGATCTCTGGCACGGGCAAGCGGGTTTTTCCTCCCGGAAACTTGGGTTTTTCGTCCCGTAAACTCAAGAAAATCGACCGTAGAACCGACATTATTTTTCAGACATTAAATATATTGTGTTAGGAACCACGAGATGGCGGCACATTTTAGCCGTCTCTCTTCACTGTGTACCGCTTAATTAGTGATAGCCTTGGGCCATCTATCTCTGATTGGTACCAGTGGAAATTGAACTGCCCACTCAGTCTCCAAAAGTTAGATAGGGCTGAATGGCCTCGACTACTCCGGTATACGGGAATAAAATGGCGTTAGCTGAATTTTTTTATTTTTTTATTTTTTTTTTAAATACATTGCAAGTAAGTATGGCTTAAGTACGAAAAAAATGGCGGCCAGTAATGATGGTTTGCCATCTTTATCAAAGAACGGTAGTATTTCAGTGATTCAGTATACTAGCTGCTAAATGTACGCTTTGTGGAGTGTGGTTAGATGATAATAAAGGAGTGAATGTGTGTAGAAAATGTAGGGAGAATGAGAAATTGAAGAGTATTTCGGATCGTGAGTGTGATATTTTTGTCAAACTTCAGAATGAAGAAAATAGCGATATGACAAGAAACGGCGAGGTTGTACCAGAGAATTGTGAGAGTGTGAATGTAGAAAGTGTGAATTATAGTATTAATGGTTTTACTGAGAATAAAAAAGATGAGATAGACGCAATGAGTGAGATCGCGTTGCTCAATGGTGCGATACAAAGGGCAAAACAGCAGCTAGAGTGTATGAGCAAAAGTCGACTGAATAAACCAGCCAATAATAAAAAGTATGACAGCAAAAATAGACGTATGAGTGTGAACATGAACAAAATGAAGGATAGAGTGCTGTATGGAGACTCGTTAGTACGAGGTGTGATAGTAGAGGATTTGACAAAATCGTACCAACCTCGTGCGACCATAAAGGATGTAACTGAGTCTATTAGAGAGCAAAAGGAAAGGGTGAAAGAAATGATTGTTGTGGCAGGTACGAATGATTTGAAAGGAGACAAAATGGAAATGATAAAGACCTGAATGAATTGTTTGAGGTAGCAAAAGAAAAGAGTGAGAGAGTTAGAATGATTAGTCTTTTGCCACGGTATGACAGTGAAATGTTTAAAAGGAGGGCTATAATTGCGAATGACTTTATGCGTGGGTTATGTATGATGAGTGGTGTGGAATTTTTGGACGTGTGGAGTGAGTTCGATGGGCGAAAGGATCTATATAAGATGGATGGCTTGCATTTGAATGAAGACTTGAGAAAGTGTTGCTGAATGAATTGGATGTGCAAATTCAGGGAAACTAGATTTATTAATGGGGGGAGTAGATATACAGTCCTTAGGGAGGCAGTTGAATGTAAGAATGAATATAATATGCCCGAGCAAATAACTACAACAAATCAGAGTGGGACAGTTAATATAAGCCATCAAGGTAGGGTTGGGGCTAATGGGGTCTTAAATTCATGTACACTAAAGCTAGGAGTATTAGAAACAAGAAGGAAGAGTTTTGGGCCATGATTCGCACTTCCAGACCACAGGTTATTGGTATTAGTGAAACATGGCTGACTGTAGATGATATAGCTAGTCTGATTGAATGTGATGGGTATAGTGTGTTCAGGAATGACAGGGAGAATAAAATGGGGGGAGGAATATTGTTGATGATAGCTGATGAGCTGCAGCCAAGGAGAATAGAAGTTGAATTGCAGGATAGAGAAAAGAGCACATTTGAGGCCATTTGGTGTGAGATTGTGGCTAGCAGAACTAAATATACAATTGGGTGCTGCTATAGACCAGGTGATGGAAAAGATGGTGGTGACAGTATGCACAAGCAAACAGAAGAAATGAGTGGAAGGAGGGTGATTATTATGGGAGATTTCAACAATGGTCGCATTGATTGGAGTGAGGAGAGGACACACAGGAGGAAGGAATTGGATTTTATGCGGTTATTAAGGGATAACTATCTGCGACAGCATGTAACAGAAAATACTAGGGGTCAGAGAGTGCTTGACCTAGTAAGTACATCTGAGGATTTGGCTGCAACAAATATGACCACATTGCCACCAACCGGTGAGAGTGATCATAGGGTCTTGACTTGGGAGGTGGCTAAAGGTGTAGAATTTTCAATTAAGACAGGGTACATGTGGAATTATCAGGCTGGAAAGTATGACAAGCTTAGGAGTTTGATTGGTTCAGTGCCATGGCATGTACAACTGCAAGGACTAGAAGTCGATAGTGCATGGGAGGTAGTTAAGAAGTGTTTACATGAAGCAATGGCTGACTGTATACCTAGAGTCTGAATAATAAATCAACTAGGGGTTAAATGAATGAATAACACCATTAAGCTTGAGCTGCAAAAAAAGAAACAACTATGGAGGGAATTTAAGGAGAAAGGTGACCGGCAGGTACACGAACGGTATAATGCGCACGCCAGAAGGGTAACGAGTGTGGTAAGAAAAGCAAAAAGATTACGAAAGAACATTGGCCATTATTCAGGCTAAAGAGAATCCTAAACAGTTTTTTAGATATATAGCAAGTAAAAGGGAAAATGTACATGGCAGAATGATTTTAAAGAATGCCGATGGTAGGAAGGTAACTGAATCAGTTGATATAGTTGAGTTACTGAGTGAGCACTTTGCAAGAATATATCATCCAGATGGTGACATTGCAGAAACGAATGTACCAGTAGATTATACAGGAATTGTGGTGAATGAAGTGGAGGTGAGTAGTCTATTGCATAACCACAATGTCAATACATCTGTGGGATTGGATAGTATACCAGCTCGTGTTGTACGAGAAGCAGCTAAAGAATTGTCAGTACCCTTGACCATTTTGTTTAATTTGAGTCTCGGGTCTGGGTCAGTCCCGAGGGGATGGAAAGAGAGGAAATAGTTCCACTGCATGAAGGTGGTTCCAAGACAGCTGTTGTAAATTACCGACCGATTAGCATATCAGGAATCATTGTCAAGGTCTTAGAGAAAATAGTCAAGAGGAAAATACAAGATTGGATAGAAGAAAATGGGATACTGTATCGGGGACAGCATGGTTTTGTGAAGGGTAGATAATGCCTCAGTAACTTGCTCACGTTTTATAACACAGTGACGGCTGAACTGGATAGGGTTAATGATGTTACAGTAATACTACTTGACCTTGCCAAGGCTTTTGATATAATACCACATAGAACCCTAATCAGTAAACTGGAGCAGATGGGGATAGATATAGGGTTGGTGAGATGGATAGGAGGGTGGTTAAAGAGAGATACCAGAGAGAGTGGTTTATTCAGAAGTGGGGTCTAAAAGACGGCTTGTGACTAGTTGAGTGTCACAGGGCTCTGTTCTTGGACCACTGCTTTTCAATTTGTTCATTAATTATATAGCAAAGGCTTTGAGAGGATGTGTTCACTTGTTTGCTGATGATGCAAAGTTGGGTAGAGCAATTATGAGTGCACAGGATGTCAAAATTTTACAGGATGATTTGGATAGTTTGGAAGACTGAGCTAGGAAAAATGGATGTCAATTTAATGTGCCAAAGTGTAAGGTTATGCACTTTGGGGTGAAAAGAATAGCAGCAGTGTATCGCATTGGTGGAACCGTACTCCAGGAGATTGATGAGGCCAATGATTTGGGAGTGTTGGTGGATAGGGAATTGAAGTTTAGGGGGCACATTGCAAAAGTGAGTAAAACAGTTTACCAAATCACTTGGCTTCTGAAAAATACTTTAACATGCAGAGACAAACAAGTTGTTGTTCCTCTCTATCGAGCCTTGATAAGACCCCATCTGGACTACTGTGTCCAGTTATGGGCACCAGGGTTTCTTTGTGATGGGGAGGATCCAGAGTCGAGTGACCAAGATGATAGCAGGTCTGTGGAATGAACCTTATGAGAATAAGTTGAAGATTTGTGGGTTGCAGAAATTGGTCAATAGGCGAAGGAGTGGTGATATGATTGAGACATTCAAATTACTGAAGGGTTACTATAAGATTGATCCAGAAGATATTTTTGAGAATAGGACTGGTGGTGGGAGGACTACGGGCCACGAATGGAAGCTGGGCAAGAACGTGGTTGACAAGGGTGTTAGAACTAGGTTTTTTACTTGGAGAGTAGTGAATGAGTGGAATAAGCTTCCAGAGTCTGTTATTGGTTTTACGACCGTGAATGAGTTCAAGGCGAGGTATGATAGATACTGTGTGAATGTCGAATAGTTGTTCTTGACATGATGTTAGTGCCTCCCTCGATGAGTCTGTCGACTCCTTGGAGTTGTCCGGAACAATAATAATAATAATAATAATAATTTTAATTGTTCGATTATCGCTTTAGATTACAAAACAAATACACTGCGGTCTAATGCAGCGTTGATATTATCATGTTCAACTAATCGCAGTCAGACTCTTCGATATTTGTTTGCGATTGCGACACGTTACAAATCATTCCGACACTGCTCGTTTGGGCAATGTATCGTATGTATCGTTGCGCGCGTTATTTCTATGAGATAGCACCCACACTTAAAATTTTTACTGGCTGCCACTGGTTGAGTTGAAATGCTAATCCTCTTCAACCGAATTCCGTAACATCTGAAACTGTCATGACAGCATTCGCTATATATTTCTTAGTTTTAACACATTCACGATGGGGTGTGTGTCGTTTATCATTCCAACGGAACTTCTCATTACCTGCGGCTTCAACTCGCACAAAGTTTCAACCTTTGGTTGAATTTTATTCCTGCTTGTTTGCTTTTGAGCTGGCAGGCGAACTCACACACGTTATACGTCTAGTGACAATATTTTTTTGGAAAAAATAAAGAAAAAATCAGAAATTCTTTCATAATAAATAAATAAATAAAAACAGGAGAGCCTGTGTAGCTCAGTGGATGTGGCGTTTGCCAACCACGGAGCCTGGCTGCACGAAGGAAGACTTGGTTTCGAGTCTAATCGGCGACTAGAGAAAATTTCTCTAAGCCTTTTTTCGACCGGTTCCCGAGTTAGTCGATCTCTGGCACGGGCAAACAAGTTTTTTCTCCCGGAAACTCGGGTTTTTTGTCCTGTAAACTCAAGAAAATCGACCGTAGAACCCACATTATTTCAGACATTAAATATATTGTGTTAGGGTTAGGGACCACGAGATGGCGGCATATTTGAGCCGTCTCTCTTCACTGAGTACCGTTTAATTAGTGATAGCCTTGGGCCATCTATCTCTGATTGGTACCAGTGGAGATTGAACTGCCCACTCAGTCTCCAAAAGTTAGATAGGGCTTAATGGCCCCGCCTACTCCCCGTATACGGGAATAAAAAGGCGTTAGCTGGTTTTTTTATAAAAACAGGTTGCCTTTATTTGTTTCAATAAAACTAAAAACTTTATAACGTTTATCGTATAATATCAGCATATACACAGCATTTCAAACAATCATATTATTACTTAAAAAATTTAATTTTGCTACTTTTCACAAGAATGAACTTTTTTTAATAAATCAAGTTCGTGTTTTAATTCATAAAACTATATGCAATTCATGTCCAAGTTCCATTTGGTATTGACACATTCTTTCAATGTTTTGATTTTTAATTGGTGTTTTTCACTGGTCCACATATTGTTCACTAATGAAAATACTCGTTCGTTGGAGGCATTAGATCCAGGGAGACATAAGCAAAATTAAACGATTTCTAAAATGTTCATCAAATAGTTTGTCATGATTTATGTTTAAGTTCCAGTGACTGGAACAGTGAACAAAACACTTTCCTCTATCTTCGCCCGCAGAAGGATTTCTCGTAGTAGGACCCGTGCAAATACTTCCATTTACACAAAACAGCTGTGCCAGTTATTTAAACAATCTTGGTAAAATCTATGAATTGCATCTTTATATATGTTGGCATTAATATTCAATTTACTATTTCAATTCACAGAATAAAGGAAAAAATGGCCATTTAAAAATTAAAAAATGACTTGTGGTCACCATAATTATATGGCATGTTTCAATTCGTGGTAGAATTTTATTTGAAGTTAGCCTTGTGATCTGTCATAATGACATCGAGAATATCAAATGCAATAAAAAACACTTATTTGATGTAATTGAAAAATTGGACAGGAGTTTTTAGTTAGATATTGTGTTTCAGTGTATAGTATGGTTTTTCTTGAGACTCTACAGCATAGTTTCTTTGGGAGAGGACATTAATAGTGCAATTAGAGACAGCTGGAATAAAAACTGCTCTAACTAATGAATCACACTATTTGTTGAGAAATATATTACACAGACTGCAAAAGCCTTTGTACCTTATTCAGGGATACAATAAAACTACACTTGTTTTTCTCCAATCTGCAGTATAATGGCTGTTGGGGAGGACATGTTTTTACTCCGGGGAGCGAGTTACTATCGCCTCGACATGAACACGTTTAAACATTTTTCGTTCGAGGTAATATGCAAACTTTTTGGATCTCCTTTTTCGTAAACTAAAATCAGAGGTGCGAGTTATACGCAAGGGCATGTTATATTCGAGTAAATACGGTAAGCATTTCGCTGACAAGTTGACATCCTTTTGCTGCTTTCCCTGCTAAGCTGACTTCTACGGTGAGTTACAATGCATAAATATTTTTCTGACTAGTTTTTTTTAAAAAAACCAACATCATTAATCAATTTAATAATACAATAATCAAATTTACACTGAAGAATATTATAAATGTATGTATAAATATTATATATCTTCTCCTTCTTCTCTTCCGTCTAAGACTGGTTGAGTCTTCTCTTGAGCAGGATCTTCCAGTCTTCTCTATTCCTTGCTGTTCGAAAAAGTTCCTTATATGTTCTGCATCCCGAGATGTTCTTTATTAATTTCAGCCAGGTAATTCTTGGTCTTCCAGGTGTTCTTTTTTCAGTTGGAAAAGTAATGATTAGGAGGTTAGGAAGTCTGTCTGCATCCATGCGTACAGTGCGTCCAAACCATCTCAGTTGTTGTTTTCTAATTTTTTCTATTATTGTCTTTTTATACAATAGTTCTTGTCAGACTGTGATGTTTGTTTTCTTTTCTATCCAAATTGTTCTATTTATTTTTCTTGAGCATTTCATTTCAAATGCCAGCAGTTTTTTTCTCCTCTCTTTTTTTAACTCCCACCCTTTGGCTCCATAGATGACTGTTGGTATAATTATTGCTTCATATAATTTAATTTTGGCTCGTTTAGATATCTTGTTTGTTTTCCAGATTTTCTGTAATTTTCCCATGGTGGTCGATCCTATCACTATTCTGTGTTTGATTGTTTTGAGTTCATCTATTGTTTCTGTTAGTTTTGATCCAAGGTATATGAAGTTGTCTACTTGTACTAATTATTCTCCGCTTAGGGCGGCTGAGATGGTAGTTCTGTTCCTCCCTATTTTCATCACTTTTGTCTTTTGTATATTTATTGTCATGTCATATGTTTTACAGGTTTCATTAGGTTGTGGATCAACTTTTGTAGTTCATCTGGGGTTCTTGCAAGAAGGGCGAGATCATCTGCATATTTGATATCATTTATGTTTAAACCGTTGACATTGATTCCAGGCTCATTGTCTATTGCTTTCTTTACAACTTCTTCTAGATATATGTTGAATAGGCATGGGGATAATGGGCATCCTTGCATTACTCCTTTTTGGATCTCTATGGGTTCTGTTGTGAGTGTGTCCTTTTTAAATATTGCATTTGTCTTAGAGTAATATTTCATCAGAAACTGTATTATATATTTGTCTATTGCATTTTCTAGGATTTCTCTGTTGATGCTATCAAAAGCTTGTTTAAAGGCCACAAAACAACAATATAGTTATTTATGGTCTTCCCAGCCGAGTTCTGCTAGTTGGTGCAATGTGAAAATTTGGTCTATTGTTGAATAGTTTCCTCGGAAACCAGCTTGTTCTATGCCTATCATTTCTTCGTAGGTGTTTTTTAATCTATTTTGTATAATTATTATGAATATTTTATAGGTGTGAGGGAGTAAATTGATTGGTCTGTAATTTCTGCAGTCTCTTTTGTCTCCTTTCTTGTATATTGGGATGATCTTTCTAGTTCTCCAGTCATCTGGGATCTCTCCTGTTTGTAGTATTTTATTGAATAGGGTTGTTAAATATTCTATTGATATCCTGCCTCCATGTGACCACAGTTCAGTAGCGATAGTATCAATGCCTGGTGCTTTATTGTTTTTCATCTGTTTTATTGCGTATCTAACTTCTTGTAAAATTTTTGGGTGATCATTATTTTCTTCTATTGATGGCATTGTAGTTTTGTTTCCTTGGTGGAAGATAGTCTTAAAATGGTTTGACCAGATTTTTCTTATATATTCAATATTCCCGGTTTCAGTCATCTCATTGTTCATCATTGTTACTGCTTTTGCAGAGAATTCCTTTGTAATTTCTCTTACAGTATCATGGAAGACTTTTAGGTTGTTTTGTTGGTATGCTTATTGGCATTTCTTAGCTTTTTCTTCTAACCATTTTTCTTTGGCTTTTTTGCATAGGTTATCAACTTTATTTTTTAGTGCTCTGTATTTTTCTCTATTCTCTTCATTGTTTTGTTGGTTTACAAGTATCTTGGCCTCTCTTTTCTCTTCTATGGTAGCTATGATTTCTTGGGTTATCCACTGTTTGTTTATTTTGGGTTTGGTACCTAGAGTGTCTTTTGCAATTGATAACACTGTTTCTTTTCCTTCTTCCGAGAATTTTCCTCTGTTCTGTAAGCTGGAGGGTTTTAATTTCAAGCACATCTGTTCTAAAAATCGACTTCTGCTTGAGCTATCTTTTAGTTTTGATAGGTTGATGTTTTCTTCTTTTCTGATATTATTTTTCCTGTTGAATTTTATCTTCACTTTGGCAGTTAATATTTCGTGGTCAGTGTCAAAATCAAAACTTCTTAATATTCGTAAATTATTTACTGATCTTTTCCATTGTTTGTTTATGATGATATAGTCTATGCAGTTCCTTATATGGGGATGTCCATGTATATTTTTTATTAGGGCGTTGATACAACAATGTGTTTGTAATCATTAGATCGTTTGCTTTACAGAAGTGGAGTAATTGTTCTCCTCTGTCGTTAAGCTCTCCGTATCCAAATTTCCCCATCACATCTTTTTTGTCTGCTGTGAACTGTCCTATTTTAGCATTAAAATCTCTCATCACTATTATGAGTTCTCTATTTTTGGAATTATCTATTTCCGGTTGTATTTCTTCATAGAAATTTTCTATTTCTTCCTCTGAATGGTTACTGTCTGGTGCATATATTTGGATTATTTTAATTGTTTGACCTTTTTCTTTTGCTTGAAGTTTGGCTGTTATTATTCTAGGAGATACTGGGTTTATTTCAATTACTGAGTGTGTAAGTTTCTTTTCAATTAGTAATGCAACTCCTTCTCTGTGTATGTTATCTTTTCTTACTGAGAAGTACAGTCTTCCTTCTGGTAAATCCATGAATCCATCTCTGCACCAATGTGTCTCTGATAAACCTAAAATACCCCATTTCAGTGTTTTTAAATTTTCCTGGACTAATTGTAATTTTCCAGGTCGGTATAGTGATCTCATGTTGAGGGTGGCTACATGTTTCACATTGGCTGACCACATTGCTGATTTCTCACCTACTCTATGTGGTCTTTGAGTAGGCGCGTCGGTTGTCCCGTACGCAGTAGCACTATCTCGGTTTGTAGACTTTCTCCTGCTCATGAAAGTTACTGGCATAATAATGTAGCCAGCTTGCCATGCCTCTGCTACATCCTTTGGTCCACGGCTCTTTATTCTTTATTCAGAGCAACCCATTTGGGTTTCCCCCATCCGCCACCCGGGGAACGCGCCTGGTAGGAGTGTGGTCTTCCCCTCTTGGGGGAGACCACACTCCTACCATTATAAAAAAATAAAATATTATTTATAAAATTAAAATTATAGGGAGCCTGTGTAGTTCAGTGGATGCAGCGTTTGCACACCTGACGCTTGACCGCACGAAGGAAGACTTGCTTTTGAATCTAGTCAGCGACTAGAGGAAATTTTTCTAAGCTTTTTTTTGACCGGTTCCCGAGTTAGTCGATCTCTGGCATGGGCAAGAGAGTTTTTTATTCTGGAATCTCTGGTTTTTCGTCCCGTAAACTGAAGAAATCGACCGTAGAACCCACATTATTTCAGACATTAAATATATTGTGTTAGAGTTATGGATCACGAGATGGCTGCACATGTTGAGCCACTTAATTAGTGATAACCTTGGGCCATCTATCTCTGATTGGGTACCAGTGAAGATTGAACCGCCCACTCAGTCTCCAAAAGTTAGATACGGCTAAATGGCCTCGCCTATTCCCTATACGGGAATAAAAAAGAGTTAGCTGATTTTTTTTGCATAAATTATAATTATTTATAAAATATTATATAATATAAAGAAATAAATTAATTTTATATAAATTTTTCCCCTACTAAAATCTGCCCAGCATGTCAGCAACTTGATTTGTAAATTTTTGGCACATGCTGGCACAACAGCAACTCAATTTGTAAACTTTTGGCACGCGCACATAAAAAGTTTCGCCACCACTGGCAAAGGCACTATAATTGAGCATCTGTAATGATCGCTAATTAGTAAGTAGTATAAAAATAGAAGATCCGACGCAACATAAATTTTTTTAAAAAAATTAATTTTATTAATTAGGAAAAGATTTTCGGAATATTTTCTAGCAATCACACAACTCAAAAAAGATAATCTACCAACGATCAACAAAAAATTACCAGCACAAAGTCAACAACAAACCAAATATTTTCCACCAGTAACAAAACAGGAACTGCAGGAAGCGCTCTTACAGCTAAAAACAAAGACCACTCCAGGAATAGACAAAATAACACTCAGAGACCTTTTAGCACACTTTGAACAAATAAATCATATACTGCTGAGACTCGTGAACATCATATTCGACGCTGGTATTATTGCTCAACAATTAAAAAACTACTATAATTACGCAAATTTACAAACATGGCAAAAGAAACGATACACAGAACTACAGACCCGTACCCCAGCCATCTCAAAATTCTTGAAAAAAAATAACACATACCAGAGTACAGAACTATTTATAAAAGTACATTATCTCACAATACCAACACGGCTTCCAGAAACCAAAAAACACCATCACCTTATTCGAAGATATTACAGCCACCATACACATAATTCTCGATAAAAGCAAGTTTGCTGTCGTCATACCGATTGACTTAACTAAAGTTTTTGATATACTTGAACATGACATACTGCTGAGCAAACTATATTCAGTTGGAATAAGAGGACACTGCATACCTCGTTTAGGAACTATCTCTCAATCAGAACACAGGTAAAAAAAATAGACACACATTACAGCTGGGGTATACAACAGATAAAACACGGATTCCCACAAATTGCTATATTATCACCTACTTGTTGAACATATACATTAACGACGTTCACAACTTGGCCACACGAAATAAAATATATCAATTCACTGACGACACCACGCTACTAGTAGTCAATAAAGACATCAGCACCGCTCTTTCCAAAGCACAACAAAAACCAAATGAAATCACCACTGATTCCCACCAAAAGTCAATTATAATGAATAGAACCAAAACACAGATGTTAATTATACATAATCCGAGAAGCATGCATCCCGCACCACTATCACTACTCATAAAAAAAAAAATAAATAAAAATCAGCTAACGCCTTTATTATTCCCGTATACGGGGAGTAGGCGAGGCCATTTAACCCTATCTAACTTTTGGAGAATGAGTGGGCAGTTCAATCTCCACTGGTACCAATCAGAGATAGATGGCCCAAGGCTATCACTAATTAAGCGGTACACAGTGACGAGAGACGGTTCAAATGTGCCGCCATCTCGTGGTCACTAACCCTAACACAATATATTTAATGTCTGAAAATAATGTGGGTTCTACGGTCGATTTTCTTGAGTTTACAAGATGAAAAACCCCTTGCCCCTGCCAGAGATCGACTAACTCGGGAACCGGTAGAAAAAAGGCTTATAAAAATTTCCTCTAGTCGCCGACTAGACTGGAAACCAAGTCTTCCTTCGTGCGGCCAAGCGCCGTGGTGTGCAAACGCCACATCCACTGAGCTACACAGGCTCACACATACCACTCCATTAAAAACAAAAATAGCTGCCATTGTCCCGAAACCACACCCGTAACACATTCAAAATGCTTTGACCTCTACATAGATTTCCAATGCAAATGGACAAAACATATAGAATACCTAGATAGTAAATTCCGCATCATTGCATCAAAATGTTTCCAAGAAAAAGACATGATTCCATATAACCTAAAAAAAATGTTATATCGCGGTATTTGCAGATACAGCAGATACTCAGGTACAGCATTTGCAGATACTCAGGTACAGCACAACAATCTATGGTAACACATCAAATATCTATATAGCGAAAATAGAAACATTATATCAGAAAATTATTTCCACAGTGATTTGGAGGACTCACATACAACAGCCAATACCGAATCCTTTATGGCGATGCACAAAATCCTAAGCATAAAAAATCTGACACACTAATTAATGTTACTAAGGAATTCTTTCCAGAACACCTAGAGCAACAACAGAGACACGTAGCACATAACACGATTCACCACAACTCTACACCCCTAGATCCTTCAACAAGTTATGCGGTTCTGCATTGTGATCAAATCTCATACTCATGCTAGTCAACAACCTACCATAAAATTTAAAACACAGACAATTACAGAACATTAAAATACGAACTGTGGAAGCTATACCAACACAGTTAATATAGCACTCACACCTGTTTTCATTTCACAAACCATCAGCATCCAATGCCTGCTTTCCCACCTATAAAAAAATACCAAACATAAATAGTGCATGCTAATTCCACTCTCTTCACAAAAGCTAACCCTAGCTTCGAAATTGGTGGGATTAGCACGGCTTCATCAAATAATCCTCATTATCCAATCACTGCAATTAATTTCCAAGTCACATTCCCTTAACCGAGAATAATCAGTATGATAATAATTGTTATTATTAATGATGATTAATATGATCAAGGATAATAATTATATTATTAACGTCAAAATTGCCGATCACCGCTTTGTTTCAACTTCGTTTCATTATGTCACCTCCGACCCCCCTTCCAACACCATATTACTCGACAGAACTCGATCATATTAAAGATCATTGTCGACAATCTTGTGAAAAATACACACCGGAATTGCCCACTTAAAATAAATGACCTTGTAACTTTATACGAGAACTTCCAACTAATCTTCACAGAAATATACAAAAAACAACAAAGCCTACACAAACGAGGTGACAATCCGACAATAACCCATGGGTAAATGGCGACATTCTAAATAATATTACTGTAAGGGAAAATCTAAGGAAAAGACTAAAAAACTCACCAAGTAACACTCAACTACAAAGATTATATAAAAACACAAGAAATCATCTAACAACAAAAATTCGTAGGAAAAAAAAAGACTCTACTATCCAAAATGTATGGAATATAAAGAAAACATGGGTTTCACGAATTACTAACTAGAAAAAAGAAAATTTAACCACAAAATTTTCTCGCAAGAAGCTTTGTAAGGATATGAACCAAAAGGAACTAGCAGTCCTATTTAACTACTTCTTCACAAACAATATCACCCAACTCAAAAAAGATAATCTAACAACGATCAAAAAAAAAAAAAAAAAAAAAATACCAGCCCGAAGTCAACAGAAAACCATATATTTTCTGCCAGTAACAAAACAGGAACTGAAGGAAGAGCTCTTACAGCTAAACACAAAGACTACTCCAGGAATTGGCGAAATCAGACTCACAGACCTTTTAACACACTGAAAAATTAAATCCTATACTGGTGAGACTCGTGAACCTCATATTCGACACTGCCCATGCCCCAAAAACTCACCTGTAACATATGCAAAATATCTTGGCCTTTACATAAATTGCCACTACCAATTGACAAAACATATAGAATACCTATATACTAAACTCTGCATCGTTTCAGCAAAACTTTTCCAGGTATGTGACATGATTCCATACAATATAAGAAAACTCATATATCACGGTTTCTCCGGATCGCTACTCATGTACAGCATAACAATCTATGCTAACACATACATCTATCTACAGAAAAGAGAAACATTACATTCGAAAATTATTTCAACAGTGATTTGGAGACCCTACATACAACAGTCAACAACCGAACCCTATATTGCGATGCACAAAATCCTGAGCATAAAAAATCTGAAATACTACTTAACATTAGTTAGGAATTACATTAACAAAACGCAACGCCTGCTTTCCACATAAAAAATACCAAACATAAATAGTGTATACTAATCCCACTCTCTTCATAAAAGCTAACCCTAGCTTCGAAGTAGGTGGAATTAGCATGGCTTGATCAAATCATCATCTTCAGCCAATCACTACAATTAACATGAAAGTCACAATACCTTAACCGATAATAATAAGGATGATACAAATTATTATTATTTTTATTATATAACATTCTGTACTAAATAGAAAATATAATATGTAAATAGTTTAAATAAAAAGCCATATGATAATGATAATAATCTGTCAAATAAAAAAGGGAGTTAAACATATACCTATATAATAAAATGTCATGTGCAGCATGCAACCATATGAACTACCTAGTGTAACTGAAATATATTTGCAAACGATTACTGTGATCGTTATTATTCTGTCATATGAATTCCACATTATGCGAAGTATAAAGGTATTAAGAGTGAAAAGTGTAACTTAAGAAATTATTGCACTTTTGCCTAAATATGATAAAATATATGTCAATCTCTGAGAGGTAATGAAAAATGAAATTAAATTGATGTACCGAATTATACTCATGGTTAGTACAGAATTGTAAATTTGTAAAATTGTAAAGTTTCACTGTTCATGGTTGCTGTCGATTTTTTTAAATGTAATTATTATTGTGAAAATGAAATGAATGTATTTAGCATTATCTATTGCATTTTAACAAATACGTAATTGTTAATGTGAATTGTGAAGAAAAATAAAGTATATAATTAAAAAAAAATTAAAAAATTAAAAACTGTAACTGTAAAAGTTTTCGTTAGGATGACTATTAATTTTAACATTAATAAATAAATATATCAACTATCAACTTTACTGACATAAGGGGTGAAGCAAAAGCTTTTTATCTTCCCGGCTATCTTGAGAGAAACTGAGTAGAGAAAGTTCATGCTCGCCCTGAGTGGGCTAGGAGATTAGTCCTCAGTGTTGAAGTTTAGGACGGCTTTAGGTCTTTTATGTTTGAAATAATCCATTGCGTCATAATGTGCAGCCAGTTGGATCAGTTTGTTAGGGTGCACAGATGCTTTTGAGAAGAATTTGATTGCTGTAGTCTGCGTGAAAGTGTAAATATAGGGGACATTTGTGTCCCGATGTAGCTGGACAGTTCGGATGAACCATGGGGCGCCCAGGATCATTCTGAGACATTTATTCTGGATACGTTGTAATTTGAGAATATTAGTATTTGAAGTATGACTCCAGACCGGTGAAGCATAGGTGAGTATTGGACGAACCATCGGTTTGTATATGAGAAGTTTGATTCTGGTTCTCAGCTTACTGTTTCTGTTAATTAGCGGGTAGAACTGGGCTATGGTTTTTGATGTGTTTGCACAGAGAGTCTTGATATGGCAGGTGAAAGTCAGTTTTCTGTCGAATATTACACCAAGATATTTGATATCGGTTTTCCACGGAATTTTAGTGTTGAAAAGGAGAATATCTTCTTTAGGAAGATCTTCTAGAGAATAGGACGGCTACGCTCTTCAGGGGATTCACTTGGAGTCGCCATTTGGAGAAATATTGTTCGATTAGCAGTAGATTTTCTTGTAGTTTCTTGATAGCTAGGTGAGGCTTTAAAGATCTGGCCAATATCGCTGTTTCATCAGCGTATAGAGCTTTAATTGAAGATAATGGGTTGTGCGGTATATCATACAAGTATAAGGAGAATAGGATTGGTGCTAGCAAGGAACCTTGTGGAACTCCAACCAAGATGCGTTATTGTGTCGAGACTACCCCACACATCCTGACTTGCATGCGCCTATCGTAGAGGTAAGCGTTTATAAGATGAATGATTCCGATTGGTGCACCAGATGATATCAGTTTGCATAGCGATCCATAATGCCAAACCTTGTCAAATGCACTGTCTATGTCAAGGAAAACAGCCCCAGTGCATTGATGCTAGTTAAAACCCATGATGATGTGTTCCACTAATCTGTGTATTTGTTGCGTGGTGCTATGCGATTGTCGGAAGCCAAACTGATCCTCAGGCAGGATATTTAGTCGGAGTACTGAATCTTGGAATCTGGTAAGAATTACCTTTTCGGCAATTTTGCCGAGATTTCAGATGAGGCTGATTGGTCTGTAATTTTGAGGCAATCTGGGATCTTTTCCAGGTTTATGGATCGGTATTATGTCCGCCAGTTTTCAGTAGGAAGGGAAATGCTTGTAGTGAAGGATGAAGTTAATTATATTTGTCAAATGGACAATAGCTCTACGTGGTAGAAGCTTTATTACTTTGTTAGAGATACCATCGGGTACAGGAGCCTTTTTGATCTTGAACTTCTTAATAATAGCATATATTTCAGCAGGTGAGGTGGGTGCAATTTGAGTGGAATATGTGAGAGCAGAATTGAGAGAATATCTGACGTTACAGTGGTTCTTGTATATATGTTTAAAATCGAGGTGATCGTATGCAGGTTTACATTGTTTTTCAAGACGATTTGCTATTGCTTCAGCTTTATCAGCATCAGTGTGGATGAGACTTGACTCTGTTTGGAGGAGGGGGAAGAGGTTTATTTCTGTTTTTAATCTTTCGGATGAGATTCCATATGGAGTGGTTATCAGTAGAGATGAAGGTCAGTTTTTCTTCCCAGAGTTGAGTTCTGTGGGCTGCGAGGGCATCTCTCACTGCAGAGTTCTCACTGTAGGAACCTGTTCAAGATCCATTTGTCTTCGGCGCCCTGGTGTTGTGGTATCTTTTTATTGCCTTATTTTTTTCTTTAATCAGATTCATAATATCTTCTGCCCTCTTTTGATTTAATGATGGGAACAGGACCAATATGTTTCGAAAGTACCTTGGAGAGCCTTTCCCAAGGAATGAATGAATGGGGGGGGTGATAATTTTTCAAGATTTCCCAATTTTAACCGTAATGGGTTATGGTCTGATGACAGATCGTTAATCGTCATTAAATTGTATTGGAATCTGATGTGCTGCAATATGGCTACGTCCAACACATCAGTCCGACCATAAGTGTTGTGATGGGTGGGATCAGCGGGACATATTACATGAAGGTTGTTGAAACCAGCATAGTTTTGTAGTATCTGTCCATTTTTGTTGATGGAACGGCTATTCCAGGTTGAATGCTTGGCATTTAAATCACCTGCCACAACGATAGGCTCTCCGGTATCGAACAATGCGTTCAAATCCGAGAAGAGTAACGATTTTTGTGGAGGATGATATGCTGCGAAGATTTTTAATTTGCCGACAGAATTCGTCAGAATCCCAATGCTGGTGACCTCGAGATTGGTGGTAGGAGGGATATTTATGCAGTGATGAGAGATTAAATTTTTAATGAAAATTGCCATGCCTCCTCCTCTTTGGGATAGTATCAGCTCTGTACAGTTGGTATCCACAAATTTTGGGGTTGTCTGTAGGTCTTAGGTGCGGCTCATTTAGTAAAAGGACATCTGGCCGATGTCTTTGGACGAAATTTTGAAGTTCTAAAATCTTACTCCTCAGGCCGTTTGCATTCCACGCAATGATCTCTAGAGATTCTGGTTTTAATTTGTTACTGTTCATTAGCGAGCGCTGAAATAATGGCTTGTGTATCCTTTAGAAATCTGTTAGTAGAACTTTATGAAGGGTTGGATCTGCTAAAATCCAACAGCACATTTTCGAGAGAAGAGATAATGATAGCTGTCAGATATGTGTGTGTGTGTGCTGTTCTCTGTTCACGGAACGGCTGTTTAGGACGAGTTACATCCGCATATGTCCTAGATTGTTGTGGAGTTACTCTTTTGGGAACCTCTGGCTTTGTCTGAAGGGCGTCTCTGACTGAACTTCAGGAAACTGTGAAGTAGTCTCTGACATAGGTGTGCTGAGTGAGGAAGAAAATGTTTCTGCTTCTGATTTTCTATTTCTTGGATTGTGAGCGCATCCTTTGTAATTGGCAGTGTGTGGACCGCCACAATTGGCACATTTAGCCCGGGTAGATTTTGATTTAGTGCATGTATTTATTGGGTGGGAGAGCCCACATATTAGACATCCGAATTCAGCCCTGCACATCTTGTGGGTATGGCCAAATATTTGATATCTGTGGCAATGCCCTCTTGAAGCTCTTTTTCTTAGTAGTTCTATAGTAATTTTTAGTCCACAGATGGATGTCGGATCATATATGTGCTTATAAGCTTGACTGATCTCAATTAGAACCAGTGGCATCGAAGTCTTGTCTTTTTTGGTCATTCTATTGACCTTAACGGGTGGTAGGTCTTGGTATCCATCTTCTATGGATACGTCTTCCAAGACACTTCTGATTACTACCTTGAGGTTTCTTTCTGATCCTAGTGAAAAGGTTTGATACTGTATACCTTTGGAATCCAATTCACCAGTCAACCTTCGATAATCCATCACTGAGCAGGGCTGTATTTTAATTGCTTCGGTGACATTCTTTGTTTGACTGTATGAAATCTTTAAATTGGACATCATAGTCCTTAGGGACATCCATTTTTTTCTTTTCTCGCAGAATAATCGGAGGTATCTTTTCCCTTGTGGAGGTAGAAGTGTCCGGGTCAGGACCGTCTTCTTCCATTCGATCCGCTTTGGGTGGTTCAGAGGCTGCAGTTTTGCATATTTTGCGAGCGCAAACCTCCTGATAATCGTTGTGATCTGTAATGGAATTGTCATCGGCAGTTGTTTCTATTACGCTGGTGCTATCTTGATGGATACTGGTAAGAAGTTCAAAGAGTTGAGGGACATCTGAATCAACCTCTTTTATTTCATGAATTACGACTTTACCTGGCCATTTAGTGTGCAGTAGTTTGCCTACATGCTTGAAGATAGCCAGAAGTTCTTTGAAATTTAGTTCTTCATATGGTGCCTCCATGATTGGTTCCAAAGTGTGTTCTGTAGGGCAGGAGATTCCTTGCCCTTGCCACGATAGCAAATAGACAGTTGCTTGTGATTACAAGATATGAAACAATGACGATACCAGCGGCAGTAGGCCTAGCGTATCGCCCTTGTAATTTCAATAGACTTACTTGGATCAACCACTATGGAAAAATAAAGCGTCTGTTTATGGTAGCAAGCAATTAACTACTATTACTAATGAATAAGAATGAATCGCTAAAAACATATCAATCAAATTCACAAATCACCATCAATAATACACGAAACACTAACACGGAGCCGCCATCACGAAAATTCGACAAACATTTCCTACCTTAATAAATAAATAAATCAGCTAACGCCTTTTATTCCCTTATAGGGAGTAGGCGAGGCCTTTATACCCTATCCAGCTTTTGGAGACTGAGTGGGCAATTCAATCTGCACCGGTAGCCAATCAGAGCTGGCCCCTGTCTACAGGGGAGCACCGGCCATTTGTGCAATGTGTGCGACGCACACAGGCGCCAGGATGGTAAAGGCGCCAGAGAGGAGGAAATACTTTAAAAAAACGTTTTTGTAAAGTGATTTTGTATTGGATGGGGGGGGGGCGCCAACTAAAGTTTTGCACACAGGCGCCGGACACTACCGGCGCGTCCCTGCCTGTCTATCACTAATTATAGCAGCCACCGATGAAGAGGCTCAGTACAGCAATGTCGAACTTTTCAAGGAGCGGATATAGAATCGGACCACAGTTTAGTGATTGCAAACATCAAGTTGAAATTAAAAAAGAATATAAACCCCAACATCAGAATAGTAGAGATACAGTACGAATAAGTGAAGCAGAAATAGAAAGAAGGTACAGAACAATGTTAGAAGAGAAAATTAAAAGTGTGGAGAAAGAAAAACACTCGAATTTAAGAGTGAAAAGGGTAACGAAGGCGATAGACGATGCAGTTGAAGAAACAATACCAGAAGAAGAGAAGATCAAGAAGAAATAGATTACACAAGAAATACTGCAGTTAGTACAGGAGAAAAGAATGTTGAAGAAAAGAAGGGATACATAGAACCAATAGAAGAGCAATATAGAAGAAAGTGAAATGAGGTGAGAAAAGCAGTCAGAATGGATAAGCCCAATGCTAAAATATAGAATTGTACTATGGAGAGCATAAAACAAGGGAGGTATACAAAATGATCAGAACTATTAATAGAAAGTGGCAACCAAAACAGACCACAATTATAGATGAAAAAGGCAAAGTATTGATGAATAAAGAAAAAAATTGTACAGCGGTGGACAAGATACTGTAGTGAGTTCATATATGAAGATATGAAGTTAATATATGAAGAAAAACTAGATTCAGACAGCGTTGGGAAACTGACTGAAGAATTGAAGCAGATATCACCACCAGGTAATGAGCATGATATGGACATTTTAAGAGGAGAGGTAGAAAAAGCAATTGGACGCCTAAAACACAACAAGAGTCCTGATAACGATAACATTACTGGAGAAATTATTAAATATGGTGGTGAAAGTATGGTTACAAAAATGCACCAACTATGTAATATGGTATGGAGAGAAGGGAAAATGCCAGAGGAGTGGGTGAAATCAATATTAGTAACATTATACAAGAAAGGAATTAAGCTAGAATGTAAAAAGTTTAGAACAATTGCCTTGATAAGTCACCTTGGTAAACTGATGACGATCATATTGACAGAAAGATTGAGAACACAATTGGAAGCATACCTTGCAGACGAGCAAGTAGGATTTAGGAAGGATAGAATTACAATTCAACAGATTTTGACAATGAGGTTAATAGCAGAGAAAGCTAGGAGAAAAAACAAAAACATATATACTTGCTTTGTTGATTTTCAAAAAGCTTTTGACAGTATTGACCAGAAAGTGACATTAGCAGTTCTGGAATCCTATGGAATTGATGAAAAAAACTAATAGCTATATTAAAAGATGTTTATCAGAATGCAGTTGCAGCATAACTGTGTGAATAGGTGATGATTTGGGGAAATGGTTTAAAACAAGCAGAGGTACTAGACAGGGAGACCCAATATCACCAAGCATTTAGAAAGAGCAATGGATAAAATGAAAGAAGATGCCAAAGGAATATCTGTACGCGGAATGAGAATTAACAATCTGAGATTTGTAGATGACATTGTTATTATTGAAGAAGATGAAAGAGAAGTACAACAAACACTGATACTGTTAAAAGAGGAAGGGAAAAGATTTGGACTTGTTATGAACTTGATAAAAAGGAAGACAATGGTATTTGGTGAGAAGAACATGAAACAAAAGATACAAGTGGATGGAACTGATATCGAAAATGTAGAACAATTCACATATTTTGGAAGTAAACTGACATATGACTTGGACTGTAAAAAAGAAATAAAGATCAGGATTGCAAAGGAAAAAACAAATCTGAAGGCCATGGATAACGTCTGGAAAAGTAAATTGACAGCCTGCAAACAAAACTAAGAGTACTGGAAACATACGTCTTCAGCGGTGCACTGTATGGATCTGAAACATGGGTAATAAATAAGGAATCAAGAAAAAGAATTCTGGCATTTGAAAGGACTTGTTACAGGAGGATTCTAAGAATAGGATGGTTACAGAAAATCACCAATGAAGAGCTCTATCAGAAGATACAACCAAAACAGAATCTAATGCAGAATTTTGGATGGTTTAAACAGAAGAGGTAGACCATACAGAGAATGGATAGGAGATATAAAAGACTGGTGTGGAATGGGTGTACAAAAACTGCGACACTGTGCACTGGACAAAGAAAGGTGGAAGAAGATAGTGAAGCAAGCATTGGACATCAACGGTCAGTGACCCGATGATTCATGATGATGATGATGAAGAGGCTGGCAAACAAGGGCTGCCATCTTTTGCTACCTAACCTTAACAAGATATGTGACTTAAATTAAGGGGATATTAATTAAATCCCACATTATTTCAAAAACGAATAAGAAACTTAAAGATCGGAATCAAATCAAAGAGTTTCATGCCGAATATAGTAAGCTATAAAAGTATCGGGGAATACTAGCGTAAGCCAAAGCACGTAGTCCAACACTAGGGCAACTCGTGGCAAAGGTAAGGAAAGTTCTGATCATTAATCTTAGTATTTCCCATAATCTAAAACCATCTCCTAGGAGATGTATAATGTTATACATTATGGTGGAAGGTCACTACCCAGACCGGTTTTGACCTTTATTGAGGTCTCATCAGTGAGTAGGTAGACCAAATTAATACTATGAGTATAGTGAAAAGAATTTATATACTCTGCTATACGAGCTGTCAAAAAGATCCACCCATTAAATTACTTAAATATAAAGAGCCAGTCCGCGCGGTTAGCCTAGTGGCTATGCGCTTCGCAACCATATGCCTGGGGAAGGAGTGTCCTAGGTTCGATTCCCGTCTGTGACGTGAGGAGCTGAAGGATCTTCCTCATCCATAGCCAAGTTAGCCAGTCTTGGGCGTGGATAGCAGGGTTTTTTCCCCAGTTTATTCTGGGGTTTTTCATCCCACAAAGCAGGCAAACTGGCCTTGAGAACTCAACGCTACAGGCCATAGGATACAGCGGGGCATAAGGCTGACCACCTTATCCTCTAAACGGAGTGAGGTCCGATGATCAATGGATCCTCGACACCGCAAGGTAAAAGTGGGTATAAGGAAGATGATGATGATATAAAGAGCCAATCGGCTTCACTTCGGCGATGTAACATTATTTAAATTAAGGAGATATTAAATCCCACATTGTTTCAAAATCTAATAAGAAACTAAAAAATGAAGCTTATTGGCTCTTTATATTTAAGTAATTTAATGGGTGCACCTTTTTGACAATTCGTATAGCAGAGTATACAAGTTCTTTTCGCTATACCCTTAGTATTCATTTGGTCTACCTACTCACTGGTGAGATCTCAATAAAGGTCAAAACCGGTCTGGGTAGTGACCTTCCACCATAATGTATAACATCATGCATCGATGAGTCCTTGACTCCCTGGAGGTCTTAATAATAATAATAATAATCTCCTAGGAGATGGTTTTTACATTATGGGAAATACTAAGAATAGTGATCAGAACTTTCCTTACCTTTGCAACGAATTGCCCTAGTGTTGGACTACGTGCTTTGGCTTACGCTAGTATTCGCCGAAACTTTCATAGTTTATTATATTCGGCATGAAACTCTTTGATTCCGATCTTTGAGTTTCTTATTCGGTTTGGAAACAATGCGGGATTTAATATCCCCTTAATTTAAATAATGTTACATCGCCGAAGTGAAGCCTATTGGCTCTCTATATTTAAGAAATATAACTGTTTGAAATAATGTGGGTACTACGGTCGATATAGTATTATATTTTCGTAATCGTAATTTTTTTAGTAACATATAACAAAATGTACACCATACTCATGTAATTTTTTGAAAGACAATAAGCTGTGTCAAAAATTATTATTATTGTTATTATTGTAGTAATAGTATTAGCAGTAGTAGTGAACTTTATTCATATAATTGAAACACAATCAACACAAAATATCATTTAAACAACAATTTCACTGGAAATATAGAGCAACTCAGATTGCACTCAAGAATCTAAGAATAGTGTATAATGTAGTGTTGTAATAGATAGATGCAGTGGCATATTTAGGTATAGGCCATACAGGCTCGGGCCTAGAGTTGCAAATTTTGAGAGGCGGCAGAAATTTCCGGGCTCTCATTTTTGTAATTATATTTATATTACGAATTCACCATATAAATAGGTTACGCATGCAAATCAACATGTTCATTAAATATGGGGGCGGCACTTTCTGCGGGCATAGGGGCGGGAAATAGCTAAATGCGCCACTGGATAGATGGTTCCAAGTAATGCTGTTTTTGTTGATCATATGCGGTTGATTACTTCATTTAATTCTTGTAAACAGTTGGATAGGTTTCTTCTCAAAAATTGCACCAAGTGCACCGATGACAACTGGGATAACTTTCGTGTGTTTTAAGCCATACCTGGCCTACTTCATTTACCAGATCTCTATATTGAGTAGTTCCCCCACCCCTTTCTTTGTTCATGATGTTGTTATCATTGGGTAATGTGATGTTAATAACCCATACCGGCCGATTTACAATAATTGTGAAGTCATATGTATTTTGTTCGAAAGGTCTGTGATTTCGTATTCTAAAGTCTGAGAGAATATTTCTCGTTGTGCTCTCCAGTATGTCTCCATGTAATGCTCCCACTAGAACATCAGTACTAGGAAAATAATATACTGATCATATAGTACACGCCAACAGTGCCGGATTATGGGACGTGCTGACTGGAAATTTACCCGGGGCGACAAGTGTAGGAGGCGCCAAAACTAAGGCTGGACTAGGGCCTTAGATCCTGCCCTCCTTCCAAAAAATAATTACCAATCCATGTAGAGTAATATGCAATACATGATGCACTGATAATACTTAGTGAAAATTCAACAGATGCAGCCACCAAATCTGAATCTTTAACACGTAGAAAAACTTTGCGGCTATTTCTTAGTTATGTTAATGAACTGCTATGACATACTTCATCGGATAAACATACTAAGAAAATCTATGCAAGCAAAAAAATATGAATTTAAAAACTGTTATAAATTTATTAAAACTTTTAGGAACAGAGCCAATATTCAGAAAAAAAATGATAGTTCGTAAAAAAGAAATTATTTAATTACGAAACTGAATACACCATCTTTGCCGTTGATGAGAAAACAAAGCGTAGAAAAATATCATTTTAGACACAATATTAATATCTCTTGAAGAAAGATTTGAGCAGATTAAAACGTTTAAACGAAATTGGGGTTTTCCCTTTAATTTAAATAAAATAGGCGATTTACATGAATTAAGAAAACATTGTATGGATTTGCATTCAATTCTTAACGAAAAAATAGTAATGACATTGACGGGAACGAACTCTTCGAAGAAATTAAATCTCTAAACAGTTTATTTCCAGAAAACATCAATTCGCCATTAGAAACTTTACAAATTTTTAAAAAATATGTAAATTGCATTAATATATGGGTTTGGATCCGAAGATGGTGATTTGGATTAAAGGATGGCTGGCGGACAGATATCAAAGAGTGGTTTACGGAGGAGCTGAGTCCAGGAAAAGGCAAGTGACTAGTGGTGTACCTCAGGGCTCAGTTCTTGGTCCTCTATTGTTTAATTTGTACATCAATGATATTGGAAATACCTTGAATGGAAATATCCACTTGTTTGCTGATGATGCAAAATTGGGAAGAGGGATAATCAATTCAAATGATGTGGATATTTTACAGGATGACTTAAATAAGCTGACGCTATGGACTGAGGTAAATGGCTGTCAGTTCAACGTGGCTAAGTGTAAGGTGATGCACTTCGGGAGGATGACATCGCATGCTGTTTACTATATTAACGGAACTGAACTGCAGGAAGTTGATGAGACAAGAGACTTGGGAGTTATTGTGGACAGAGAACTTAAGTTTAAAGGGCATATTGCTAAGATTGCCAAAACATCACATCAAATTACATGGTTGTTGAGGAACACACTAACAAGCAGGGATAGGGAAGTTATTGTTCCACTCTATAAGGCATTAATAAGGTTGCATTTGGACTATTGTGCACAGATCTGGTCGCCATGATTTCTTGGTGATGCGGAAGTGGTAGAGAGGATTCAGAGGCGGGTTACAAAGATTGTTGCAGGTCTGTTGGATGTTCCCTATGAGGATAGATTGATGATCTGTGGGCTCCAAAAACTAGCTGATAGACATAGGAGAGGAGATAGGATAGAGGTATTTAAATTGTTAAAGGGATTTTACAGGATTGATACTGATGATATTCTTAAGACCAATGCAGGATGTGAGAGAACGAGGGGCCATCCCTGGAGATTGTGTAAGAGTGTGGTTAACAAGGGTGTTCGGACTAGATTTTTTACCTGGAGGGTTGTGAATGGGAGGAATGCTTTGCCAGAACTGGTTGTGAATGCTTCAACTGTGAATGAATTTAAGGAGAGGTATGACAGGTATTGTGTAAATAATGGTTAGTGTGTCAATGTTGGGTCTCCCGAGATGAGTCTTTTGACTCCATGGAGACACCGTTAAAATAATAATAATAATAATAATAATAATAATAATAATAATAATATATTTCCAAACATGTAGGTTGCATTGAGAATTTTGCTGACAATTCCTATAACGGTAGCAACAGCTGAAAGAAGTTTCAGCATTATTAAAACTTATAAAATATTCGTGATCGACAATGGGGAGTGAGAGATTAAATACTTTAGCCTTGTTATCTATTGAAAATGCTGTTGCTCAGAAAATAGACATTAGTAACAGAATAAAAGCTTTTGTAGATTTAAAATCAAGAAAAAAATATCTAAATTATAATTGATTAAGTTAAAATTACAATGTAAAATCAATAATTTTTGCTTGTAATCAGTTTTATTTGTTTCTTTTTTATGTAGTATATCTGAGTGAATAAAAATGAAAAGTAGAAATAATGAAATTATGAAATTATTAATAATTTGAAAAAATACTTATACTTACAATTAGAATAAGCATATATATATATATATATATATTTTTTTTTAGTCGCTCTCTAGCATAGGGAAGAGGATTTTTCATCCTGGAAACTCGGGAATTTCGTTCCGTAAACCAATAAAATCGACCGTAGAACCCACATTATTTACTACAGTAACATAATGTGGTGTTAGGTACCAAGAGATGGCAGCACATGTTTGCCCGTCTTTTCACCGGTGTCATATTTAATTAGTGATAGACATGGGCCAGCTATGTATGATTGGCTACCAGTGGAGATTGAACTGCCCGCTCAGTCTCCAAAACTAGATATGGTTTAAAGGACCCGCCTACTCGTTAACTGATTTATATAGTTATTTTTAATTACAATTAATTGAACAACAGCAAAAAAAAATTTGGGGTATCCAATACGGGTTTGTCTGGGACGCGAAATTATCTTGGTCCGTCATTGCATTCCAATAAATTATTTGACCACGTGATCATTAGAGTATTTGTAATCAGTTTTATCTATCTTGCTGCCAGCACTTATCAGATGTTCTACAGTTTTATCTTTCTGATCACATGAGCCGTACTTCTAGTTGTTGCTGATACCCTCAATTTTTGCTTTAACTGCATTAGAATATAAGGCATGTTCTTGTGTTACTAGAATGAATTCTTCTGTTTCATTTTAAATATATACATATTATAGTCGTATAGGTGAGGGCCAGACGGATGGTTGTGTTTTCAGAGAGCTCCCGAAAGCTAACTACAATTTTGAGTAAAAATTAGAATATAGGTTAAAATCATAACGTAATATTGCCTAATTTTGGTAGCTTGTTGTGTCTGTGGGATTTTGGTGTGAATTACGTTATTTAATTTAGTATATAACGTTACGTTTCATAGATTTGAATATGGCACCAATGCGACGTAAGATAATGGTGTCCAAAAATACGACGCCATTGTTCAAAAACTATAATGTGAGAGAGTTTGTCCAATGTGATGTGTGTAGGATGTATGCATTCCCGAATGAGGCTGGAATTTGGATTGAAAGTGATAGTGGTGGGAGAATGTGCAGAAAGTGTAAGCAAAGTGAGGAGTTGAAGTATGTGTCAGGTAGTGAGATAGTTATGGTTGAAGAACGCCAGAATTGCCAGAATGTGAGTGAAAATAGTGGCTTGATAGAGAATTGCGATGTATAAGATGGCAATGAGAGCAGTGATCTAAGAAAGAGTGAAAGCAACCATACTGAGAGAGAAAATGGTTTAAATGATAAAAATAATGAGGAATTATTTGTAGGAAGTGAGATCGCTAGGTTGCGCGCAGTGATACAAAATGCGCAGCGGCAATTAGAGCACCTGCAAAACTCTTTCCAGAGTGATTCGGCTAACGTAAAAAAACAGTGCAAGAATGAGAGAGTTTCTGAAATGAAGGAAAGAGTGTTGTATGGTGACTCGTTGTTAAGAGGGGTGATAGATGGCAGTGTAACTAAACCGTACTTACCGGGTGCGAAATTTAAGGATGTAAGTGAGAGTATTAGAGTGCAAAAACAGAGGGTGAAAGAATTAATAATTGTGGCGGGTACGAATGAATTGAAAGGTGATAAATTTTTTATGAGAGAGGACGTGAAAGTATTGTTAAAGGTAGCGAAAGAAAAGAGTGACAGAGTTAGAATGGTTAGTCTGTTGCCGCGGTATGACAGAGAGGAGTTTAGGAGGAGGGCCATAATCGCAAATGACATTATGCGTAGTTTATGCAGACGGTGTGGTGTGGAATTCGTGGACGTGTGGAATGAGTTTGAAGGGCGAAAGGACTTATACAAGATGGATGGCCTGCATTTGAATGGACTTGGTGTGCGGAGACTGGAAAAAGTGTTGCTGAATGAAGTGAAAATGGATGTGCCAAACCAGGGAAACTAGAACTACCAAGGAGGGGGGGGGGAATGGATATGCAGACATCAGTGAGACAGATGAGTGTAAGAATGTATATAATGGACCCGAGCCAGCACTAAGGACAAAAAATGGGAATGGGTCATTTAGAATAACGCATCAATATAGGGGTGGGACTAAGGGATCACTGCATTTCATGTATACTAATGCCAGGAGTATCAGGAACAAGAAGGAAGAATTTTTGGCCTTGATTGGCTCTTCATGGCCACAGGTTATTGGCATTAGTGAAACATGGCTGACGGAAGAAGATATAGTTAGTGGGATAGAATGTGTAGGTTATAGTGTGTTTAGGAGGGACAGAGAGAATAAAATGGGGGGAGGGGTATTATTGACGATAGCTGATGAACTGCAGCCAAGGAGAATTGAAGTTGTATCGCAGGATAGTGAAAGGAGCTCATTTGAGGCTATTTGGTGTGAGATTGAGACTGGCAGAATAAAATATACAGTTGGGTGCTGCTATAGACCAGCTGATGGAAAAGATGGTGGAGATAGTATGCATAGGGAAATTGATGAAATGAGTGGAAGGAGGGTAATTGTTATGGGGGATTTCAACTATGGTAACATTGATTGGAAGGAGCAGAGGACACATGGGAGGAAGGAAAAGGGTTTCATTCAATTATTAAGGGATAACTATCTGAGACAGCATGTAATTGAAAATACTAGGGGTGTGAGAGTGCTTGACTTGGTAATAGTATCTGAGAATTTGACTGTAATGAATATGACCATGTTGCCACCTATTGGTGAGAGTGATCATAAAGTCGTCACCTGGGAGGTGGCTAAAGATGTGGAATTTTCGATTAAGACAGGGTATATGTGGAATTACCGTGCTGGCAAGTATGACAAGCTTAGGGGATTGCTTGGATCAGTGCCATGGCATGTACAACTGCAAGGGCTGGACGTCGATAGAGCATGGGAAGTGGTCAAGGAGCATTTATAGGAGGTAATGGCTGATTGTATACCTAGGGTCTGAATAGTAAAACAAGTAGGGGTTAAATGGATTAATAACACCATTAAGCTTGAGCTGCAAAAAAAGAAACAACTGTGGAGGGAATTTAAAGAAAGGGGTGACCTGCAGGGACACGAACGGTATAAAGTGCAGGCCAGAAAGGTAACGAGTGTGGTAAAAAAAGCAAAAGCGGATTATGAAAGGAAACTAGTTTTGCAAGCAAAACAGATGGATTGATGAAAACGAGATACTGTAGAGGGGACAGCATGGCTTTGTGAAGGGTAGATCGTGCTTCAATAACTTGCTCAAGTTTTATAACAAGGTGACGGCTGAACTGGATAAGGGAAATGGGTTTACAGTGATACTGCTGGACCTGGCAAAGGCGTTTGACAGGATACCACATGGAATACTAATCCGTAAACTACAACATATGGGAATGGATATAGGGTTGGTGAGATGGATAGATGGTTGGTTGATGGAGAGATATCAAAGAGTAGTTTATTCAGGAGTAGAGTCCAAAAGACGGCCTGTGACTAGTGGTGTGCTGCAGGGTTCTGTTCTTGGACCACTGCTGTTTAATCTGTTCATTAACGATATAAGGAAGGATCTAAGTGGAACAATTCGTATGTTCGCTGATGATGCAAAGTTGGGTAGGGCAATAGTGAATGCAGAAGATGTCAAAGTCTTGCAGGATGACTTAGATAGATTGGAGTTTTGGGATAAGGAGAATGGATGTCAATTTAATGTGATAAAATGTAAGGTTATGCATTTTGGGGTGAAAAGATTAGCAGCAGTATACCACATTGGTGGAACTGTACTCCAAGAGATTGATGAGGCAAGGGACTTGGGAGTGTTGGTGGATAGGGAGATGAAGTTTAGGGGGCACTTTGCCAAAGTAGCTAAATCAGCTATCAACTCACTTGGTTGTTGAAAAATACCTTGACGAGCAGAGACAAGCAAGTTATTATACCTCTGTACCGAGCCTTGATAAGACCTCATCTCTACTACTGTGCTTAGATTTGGTCACCTCGGTTCCTTCTTGATGGGGAGGAGGTGGAGAGGATCCAGAGGCGAGTGACTAAGATGATAACAGGTCTATGGAATGAACCATATGAGAGCAGGTTGAAGATTTGTGGGTTGCAGAAACTAGTTGATAGGCAGAGGAGGGGAGATATGATTGAGACATTCAAATTGCTAAAGGGATTCTACAGGATTAATTCAGAGGATATTTTTGAGATCTGGACTGGTGGTGGGAGAACTAGGGGACACCTATGGAAGCTGGGCAAGAGTGTGGTTAGCAGGGGTGTTAGAGCTGGGTTCTTTACTTTTAGAGTGGTAAATGAGTGGAATGAGCTGCCAGAGTCTGTTGTGGGTGCTATGATGGTGAACAAGTTCAAGACAAGGTATGATAGATACTGTGAGAATATAATCGCATAGTTGTGTGGACATGATGTTTAGGGCCTCCCTCGATGAGTCTAAGGACTCCTGGAGTCGCCCGAAATAATAATAATAATAATAATAATAATAATAATAATAATAATAATAATAATAATAATAATAATAATAGTCATATGGTAGCCACCTCTTGGCCAGATGAATTTTTTCCTTAGTGTTTCAAAGAGATTTCCCCTGTTTCCAGCGCACATTCGGTTACTTTGCTGTCATTTTTAATCGAATTTATTTCCTATTGCTTTTAGAAGGCCTTCTTATGAAATGTCTTGGAGGATCTACTCAGTGCTATTGTCGATGTAATTTTTAAAACTAATTTCTTCTTTGTCAACAGTTTGTTTCCATCCCAGCAGACCCCATAATTCTATTCTTCTTCATAGATACAACCCTCTACACCCCTTCGTGAGAATAATGCATGGAGCTTAATCATTAAGTTTCGATATTTGTTTCCAAAAGAATACTTTTGGAAAACAGTAGACTTCATTCTTGTCATTGATAACTGAATTCTTTTCCACTGATATGATTTTCTAGATTCCGAGGAGAGATAGCATGGGTCAACTACAGTAATCTTCCGATCATAAACCTTAAAACTACTTTTGTGTCAAACAGTCTGAGTTGTACCTTCGATGTTATGTAATATCGAGTTAAGAACCCCGCAGAAAGCCATTTAATCCCATTCTTCTAATTTACTCCTCTCTTATATTTCAGGGGAAAAACTGTCTTTTGTTCACCTTTTTTGGGGAACAAAAAAGGCTTTAGATGTATTTATTATTTATCTGCTGATACTTTTAGAACCATTTAAGTTCTCTACAAGTATCGCTTCTTTGAATAAAAACGTCCAGAGCTTTTTCGCTTTCTTCTAGGAACATGATCAAATCAAATCCAACTACAAACGAAAAATTTTTCCCATGTAGAATACTGCATGTATGTCTATAGAGATCTCTTAAAATCTGGTTTAAATTTATGGATTCATTTTAAATGACAGCTGTAAAAATGATTGCAAAGTTTTTTTTTTTTTTCAGGTTTACTTTAGGGCATGGAAACGTTTACACGCATTTTTAATCCCATTCTGAATCTACAGGTTTTTTTTTTTTTTTCATTTTCCTTAAACCCTTCTTAAAACTCAACTACATTAATTATCAATCAACTTGGGTTTTCAGTTGTGCGTGTTTATGTGTGTTTCACCCTTCTACCTAATTCTTAACCCATTCATAGTATTGTTATCCTGAAGTCCAGATGATTTCTCTGATTGTTGCACTGTATTTTAATAAATAAGATTTAAGAAACTTGACAAAGCAAGTATGGTAGTTATTATTATTATTATTACCCCAAGACCTCATGGATTCAAAGACTCATCTAGTTCCATCTCAAGAACTCGAGAAAGCATTAAAATTAAGTGAATAAGGAAAATGATTAAAAATGGGATTCCTAAAATCTTAATTTAAAAAAAAAAAATCAGCTACCGCCCTTTATTCCCGTATAGGGAGTAGGAGAGTCCTCTTAATAATTATTTAAGTTTATTAGAAGGCCCGTGAAATCACTTTTACCAATAAAAATATCCGCAAGACCGCGTGTTTACAAATGGTTGTAAGAGTGCGGCGTGTTTCTTATTTATACGCTGGGTGATGATCAACTGTGTGAAGGCAGTTGATTTTTGTTTATTTGATTTAAGTTTTTGTCAGGAAAAAGCTATATGTTTTTAGAGGATAAGTGCTTGTTGATAAATTGATCTTTAAATGTAATCGTAATGAGCCACGGAAGTTCTGCAAGTAAGGTACGTTTAAACTATTTTATCTATCATAATCCATAGGAGTGTTTATCAAGTGAGTGTTGTTGAGAGGAGGGGGGATGCTTCTTCTTTGAATATAAATAACGAAGGAGAAATATATTCGTTACATTTTGCGCCAAACATACATGTTGTGTGTGGTGGCAGTTGACTCAATTATTTGGAACTCTAGAGATAACTACCTCGCGCAGCAGGCAGTGGTGGGAGCATTGGATTTAATCATATTGTCTCATACAAGTGAGCCCCTTTCTCAGGGGCTCACATTGGTGAGTACGGGCATGGCAAACCCGAGATACCCAAGCTAGACCTGATCTTACTTCATATAATATATACTTGGTATATCATATCTGGAGACTGGTCTTCTACTCTTCTTTCCCTCTACTCTCTCTCTTACTTCTTACTCCCCCCCCCCCCCAGTGCTATTAGAGCAACTCGAGGGCGAGGGGGGGGGTGACTCTTTCCTCTCAAACTGTAGTTTCCACTATCTACTAAAAAAGGCAAGCCTAGTTGTCTTAAGGTGGCAGCCCCATCACTAGGATACCTATCGTCATGCTAGTCACTTGACATTGGGAAACACATATTACTTTTAAGTCTCAACGAAATCCAAACGGCACAGAAAACATGGGAAACAACTGCAAACTCGAAAAGGTTAAGAAACTTTGGAAAAAGAAAAACATGGTGAAATATGCTACATGGAACGTTAGAAGCATAGCACATAAAGAAGAAGAATTAGATAAAATTTTAAATGATGAAAATATAGAAATTGCAGTTCTTACAGAAACAAAAAAGAAACTTAAAGGAACAAAAGAAACAGCTAACTACAATGTCACATATAGTGGAATGGACAAACAAATACATGCAAAAGCTGGTGTAATGATTTAAATCCATAAATCAATTAAAGCAGAAATAACTCATTATACATACTGGAATGAAAGAATATTAGAAGTTTGATTAAAATTAAATAAAGAAAATTTAACAGTTGTTGGAGTGTATGCCCCTGAAGGAGGAAAAGAAGAAGAAAATTATTATTTTTACAAAGAGTTCCAAGCAATATATGAAAAATTAAATAAAACAGGCCATTTATAGCCGGAGATCTTAATGCCAGAATAGGAATGAAAAAAATTAACAATAATATACAAAAGTCTGAAGAACCAACAGTAAACAAAAATGGAAAGCGACTCATTGATTATACAATATATCTTCTTCTTCTTTTGCTATGCCTTATCCCATGTTAAATGAGGTCGGCATTCCCATCTTTAATCTTCTTCCAGATTCTCCAGTCCAGGGCATCTTCTCGAGGCCATCCTTTCTCCCTAAGATCCTCTGCCACCTTATCCCTCCATTTGAGTTTGGTCCTGCCTCTTTTCTTCCTTCCCTCCACCTCCATATGCTCCACTAGTTTACCAACATACTCCTCACTTCTTCTCTCTACATGACCAAACCACCTCAGCCTGCTTTCTTGTACCTTCTTACCGATCGGTCCTACCTTGATCGTCCCTCTGATGTAGTCATTCCTTATCCTGTCCTTTGTCACACCACTCATCCATCTCAACATCCGCATCTCCGCCACCTCCATCTTCCTCTCCTGTGCCTTTGTTATAGGCCACGTCTCTGCACCATGGAGCATCGTCGGCCTCACTACCATCTTATACAGCTTTCCTTTCATCTTACAACTCACTCTCTTGTCGCACAGGACCCCCACTCATCTTCCTCCAGTTCATCCAGCCGTATGTTATTAGGTGCTGTATTTCCACATCCAGGTCACCATTCTTCTCGATGACCAATCTAAGATACTTGAATTTCTTCCCTGAAGTTAACCTTTCACCCTGGAGTCGTATGATCATATCCTTGTCACTCCCCGTTGATATATATTCGTTCTTTACCCAGTTAATTTTTATGCCTGTCTCCTCCAATACCTTTCTCCACTCTTCCAGGGTCTTTTCAAGCTTCTCTCGGGATGATTCGCAGAGAACAATATCATCGGAAAACATCATGCTCCAATGCGCCTCCTTCTTGACGTCCTCCACTAGTACATCCATGACCAGATCAAAGAGGTATAGGCTCAGAGCTGATCTCTGATGGATCCCTACCACAATGGGGAACCCCTCTGTCATGCCGACACTAGACCTGACCTGAGTTTTCGCTCCTTCATACATCTCCTTCACCAACCTCACGTACTTTTCCGATACCCCCTTCATCATACACCTCCATATCTCCTGTCTGGCTACTCTGTTGTATGCCTGCATCTCCCTATATTTCTCCATCAATTGCCTTAGCACAAATATTGCATCCGTTGTCCCTCTTCCTGGCCTAAATCCAAACTTCTCCTCGCCAATTTTTGTTTCCCGCCGTATTGA
Source organism: Typopeltis vanoorti (assembly GCF_054136105.1). Classification (NCBI taxonomy): domain Eukaryota; kingdom Metazoa; phylum Arthropoda; class Arachnida; order Uropygi; family Thelyphonidae; genus Typopeltis; species Typopeltis vanoorti. The sequence goes on along the minus strand of NC_143572.1, from coordinate 87,482,305 downwards.
TTATACAATATATAATAATTTAAAAATATTAAATACATTTTACAAACATAAAAATATACATAAATATACGTGGTGTGCAAGAGGACAAAAATCAATAATAGACTACTTTGTAGCAAATGAAAAAGCAGCAAACCTCTTCCCAGACGTTAAAGTTAGAAGAAGGCTAGAAATTGACACAGATCACTATTTAGTACAGGCAAAAATAAGATTTCCACCAAACTGGTACAAAAAATACAAAAAATAAACAAACTAGAGAAACAAAATCTAATTGCAAAGTAGGACTACTAAATGATTCAAGTATAAGAAATTTATACCAACAGAGGATTAATAACTACTTAGAAAAAATACAAGAAAATGAAGACATTGAGAAAGAATGGAATAATATAAAAGAAATTATTGCATCAGCAGCATATGAAAGTCTAGGAACACAAAAAATATCATAAATATAAAAAATTACATATATGGGACAATGAAATAAAAGCAATAATTGAAAATAAAAAGCTGGCATTTTAAAAGATAGTTAAGTAACAAAAAACAAGAAGATGAAATTGAATATAAAAAAAGATGAGCAATAGCCAAAAGAGAAACCAGAAAGAGACACAGAGAAAGCTGGGAAAAATTTGTATCATATCTAGAAAATGACATATACAAAATAAGACCCAGTGCATACAAAATACTAAAACACATGAATGCAGATATAAAAGAAACTGCAAATATAAATTGTGAAATAGATGTAAAAGAATTCTTGGATTACTTTACAGATCTTTGGACGGATAATACTGGCATCAAAAATAATTACACCAGAAACTTACAAAATACCTTAAAATAAATTTGCTGGAAAAAAAATTTCATCAGAGATTACTAAAATTTTTAAATAAAATATATACAAATGGACAAATACCAATAGAATGGAATACAAGCATAGTAATACCTATATTTAAAAAAGGGGATAAAACAAAACCTGCCAACTACAGAGGTATTAGTTTATTGAATACATGCTACAAAATATATAGCAGAATACTTAATGAAAAACTAAAAATATACAGTGAAAAAATATTATTCGAAAAGGACGCTCTAGAATAGATGCAGCTTTCTGTTTAAAACTACTTATAGAAAAAAGAAGAGAATTTAATTTGGAAACTCATCTTTTGTTTATAGATTACGAAAAAGCATTTGACAAAGTAAAAAGATATATACTGTTTGATATATTACAAAGAATAAATATACCCAATATTTTACTACATGCAATATTGAATATATACAAAGATAATGAAATAAAAATAAATGATAGTCATTTCTCCTCCTACTGGCCACATAGCTAAAAAATTCCCTAGGATTTTCGTTGGATCTTAGTGTGCCAGTCTCTTCTCATATTCCAGTTTTACCTTCCTCACCATTCTAGTCACTCTCCTGGCTTGAGTCTTATATTCTTCATTCATCTGCTCTCCACCCTTCTCCTTATATCTCTTCCATAATCTCTTTTTCACCTGCAGTTCCTGTTTGATATTGCTTGTCATCCACTTTATACCAAATTGTGTATGCTTCTTCACTTGTGGAATTATTATTATTATTCAGGCCTCCAAGGAGTCAAAAGACTCATCAAGGGAGGTCCTTCCTAAGACATAAAGTCTGTCAAGACTCATCGAGGGGAGGTCCCCCCCTGAGAAACACAAAGTCTATCATACCACTCTTTAAACTCACTGACCGTTCTCGCTCCCACCACTCCATCAGGCAATGCATTCCACGGCTCAACCACCCTCCACACAAAGAAACCGCTCCTTACCCTCTTGCTCACAGTTTCCTTTTGTAACTTCCAGGGATGGCCTCTTGTCATCACTCCTTTCCGCTGTTCAACCAAGCGAAAGAACTTCCCAGTGTCAACCCTGTAACCACCTCTCAACAGTTTAAAAGTCTCAATCATATCACCTCTCCTTCTTCTATCCACCAAACTCTGCAGTCCACATTCTCTCAGCCGATCCTCATAACTATCCTTGTACAGTCCTGAAACCATCTTTGTCATCCGTCTTTGTATCCTTTCCACAGTTAATTTATCCCCTTCAAATCCTGGGGACCAAATCTGAGAACAACAGTCCAAGTGTGGTCTGATCAGAGACTTATACAACGGAATGATAACCCTCTTATCTCTGCAGGTCAGTGTCCTTCTCATAATAGCAGCAATCCTCTGTGTTACCTTCACCACCTTTGCAATATGTCCCCTAAACTTCAGGTTTCTATCAATCATCAACCCCAGATCTCTTGTCTCCTCTACTTCCTCCAGTATAACTCCTCCCATCGATGTTTCCCAAACCTCAAGACCTTACATTTAGCTGCATTAAACTGATACCCCCATTCATTTGCCCATCTATCTAGCTTATTTAAATCCTCTTGCAGGGCTACCACATCTGCACTATTACTAATAATCCTTCCCAGCTTCGCATCATCCGCAAACAACTGAATATCCCCCTGCAATCCACTGGCTATGTCATTGATATAAAGGTTAAACAATATAGGTCCTAGTACTGAGCCCTGTGGGACCCCACTTGTAACCCTCTGCCTCCTGGAAACTGCTCCACCATACACAACTCTCTGATACCTATCAGACAGCCAATCCTGAATCCAGTTGACCAATCTGACATCCAGACCCATGTGCTGCAACTTAAATATCAGCTTATCATGTGGCACCCTGTCAAATGCCTTCGCCAAGTCTAAGAAAATTGCAGTATATGCCTTTCCCTCATCTAATGTTCTTGTAAATTTATTATAAAAGGCTAGCATATTGCTAAAACAAGAGCGTCCTTTCACAAATCCATGTTGATTCTCACAGATAACATTACCCTCATCTGACCAATGCTGTATACGGTCCCTCACTACTTTCTCCAAGATCTTAACAACTACTGATGACACACAGACTGGCCTATAATTAGACACTTCCAGTCTGTTACCACCCTTATGTAATGGCACTATCTTACCTTCCTTCCATTCCCTGGGCACCTTCGCCAAAGCCAGACTTTCATTGAAAAGCCACGTTAAAGGCACTGTCAATTCCCTAGCACATTCTCATAAAACTCGTGGTGAAATACCATCCAGTCCCACAGCTTTACTGACATCCAGAGTACTCAATATCTGAAACACACTCTCCTCCTGTACCTCCAGACCTCGAACCAGTCCTATCCCTCTAGCATTAAAACTGACTCCTCTAGGATGAAACACTCCAATAAAGTGTTCATTGAACAATTCCACTATGTCCTCTGCATCAGTCACTCTATTCCCATTTTTATCCCACAATATCATTCTTCCACAGTCATTTCTCCTCCTACCCTCCACATAGCTAAAAAATTCCCTAGGATTTTCTTTGGATCTTAGGGCCAATCTCCTCTCATATTCCAGTTTCGCTTTGCTTACCACACTAGTCACTCTTCCGGCCTGTGTCTTATATTCTTCATGCATCTTCTCTTCACCTGTCTCCTTATATCTCTTCCATAGCCTCTTTTTCGCATGCAATTCCTGTTTAATATTGTTTGTCATCCACTTTACTCCAAATTGCGTCCTCTTCTTCACTCGTGGTATACAACTTACCATTGCTGATAACAAATATTCTTTCACAATTTCCCACGCACTAGTGATATCCCAGCCTTCCAATTCCTCCCTCCATGAAACTTCCCGAAGTTGATGTCTAAGACTATTATAATCACCTGCCTTATAATTCCACATAAGTTCCCGTCTCTTTGATACTCCTGCATGTCTATTCATTTTCCAAGTCAACACCATATGGTCACTCTCTCCAACTGGTGGGAGAGACGTCAACTCAGTTATTATCAACTCTTCTGATGCTATAACCAAATCCAAAACTTTTGAACCTCTTGTTCCCTCTGTTACATGTTGCCTAAGACATTTGTCCCTCAAGAATTCTAGAAATTCCATTCCCCTATTGCCACATGCATCTTCCTCTCTCCAATTTATACTACTGAAGTTAAAATCTCCCATAACAATCATTCTTCTTGCATTTGCCAAACTTAGCTGTCTAAACATCTCCTGGTCCCCATCCTCTATGCTCCTGGGTCTGTAGCAACACCCCACTAAATATCCTGTCTTGCCTACCTCTACCTCACACCATACGCTCTCAAAATCATTTTTCTCACTTCCTTTCAAATTCTCTAGAGGACATAGGTCATCACTTATCATAAGCACCCCACCACCACGCTTTCCCCTCCTATCCTGACGAAAAATGCTATACCCAGCGACTTCTATTCCTGTTGTTATATCCCCTTCTGTCAACCACGTCTCAATGATTGCAATAATTTTTGGCCAGGCTGATGCTATCTGCGCCACCAATTCCTCTCCCTTATTCCAGATACTTCTGGCATTAGTATAAAGCATATAAATGCCATTGTTTCTATACCCAGCATTATTCCCTCTAGACTCCACTGGGCTCAGTGTTACCTGACATTGTCTCCCTTCTCCCAAGTATCCATTCTCACAAGAGGCCACCCCTGCTATCATCCTCCCTGGGACACACTGACTCGTTCAGAACAGCAATCTCTCCAGATGCCTACGTCCTTCGTCATTCAAATGTAAACGGTCTCTCGCATACAATTCCTCTCTTTCCTCAAACACACTCCAAGCATCCACATATACCAGTCCTCTCTTGTCACACATTCTCGCTATTATGCCATTCAATATCACCGCTCTTCTGCTCAACTCATCATTATCATACCTAGGCAACACGCACACTATATTTCCTCTCTCTGTCTTCTTCCGTACAGTCTCAAGCAAAAATCTCATATCTCTCGCTGCCCGACTTACATTACCACTCAAGTCATTTGTTCCTACCATCACAATCATCTCATCCACCCTTTCACCTCTCTTAATTGCCATAGCCACCCTTTCTATTGTTCCTCCTGGCAAACACTCCTCACGCATCCTATCTTGAACACCACGGATCATTGAGTCGCCATACATTATACCTCTTACCATTCCCTCGCTCGTATTGTTTCCATTCTCTCCTCTTCTTTCATTCCCATACCTCTCTTTTCTACTGTTTCCATTCTCTCCTCTTCTAGCACTCCCATACATCTCTCTCATTCCCTCTCTCCTACTGTTTCCATTTTCTCCACTTCTAGCACTTCCATATCCCTCTCTCATTCTGTCTCTCCTACTACTGTTTCCATCCTCTCGTCTTCTAGCATTCCCATACCTCTCTCTCATTCCATCTCTCCTACCATTTCCATTCTCTCCTCTTCTAGCACTACAGTTTACTATTGCAGCTAACAAATATTCCTTTACCATTTCCCGAGCCCTAATGATATCCTGGCCTTCCAAATCCGCTCTCCATGGAACTGCTCCAAGTTGATATCTAAGACTGTTATAATCACCCACCTTATAATTCCACATATGTTCCCTTTTCTTTGATACTCCTGCATCTCTTCATCTTCCATGTCAAAACCACATGGTCGCTCGCTCTCTCCAACTTGGGTGGGGGAGATGTCATCTCAGTTATTATCAGTTCTTCTGATGCTATGATGAAATCCAAAACTCTTGAACCTCTTGTTCCCTCTATTACATGTTGCCTAAGACATTTGTCCCTCAAGAATTCTAGAAATTCCATTCCCTTATTAATACATGCATTTTCCTCTTCCCAGCTTATACTGCTGTAGTTAAAATCTCCCATAATAATCATTCTTCTTGCACTTGACAAGCTCAACTGCCTAAACATTTCCTGCTCCCCACCTTCTGTACTCCTTGGCTTGTAGCAACACGCCACTGAATATCCTGTCTTGCCCACCTCTACCTCACACCATATGCTTTCAAAACCATTAGTGTCACTGCCTTCCAAAGCCTCCACTCTTAGAGGACATAAGTCATCACTTATCATAAGCAGTACTCCACCACCACGTTTTCCCCTCCTGTCCTGCGAAAAATGTATACCCTGCTACTTCTATTCCTGTTATTATATCATCTTCTGTCAACCACTTCTCAGTGATCCCAATAATCTGGCCAGGCTGACTATCAGCTCCACCAATTTATCTCCTTTATTCTAGATACTCCTGGCATTAGTATATAAAGCATAAAAATGTCACTATTTCTATACTTATCATTATCCCCTCCAGACCCCACTGGACTCAGTGTTACCTGATGTCGTTTCCCCTTCCACCAAGCACCCATTCCCACAAGTGGCCGCCCCTGCTACCATCCACCCTGTGAATTCTAGTTGCCCTGCATTGACCCACCGACTTGTTCAGAAAACGGCACTCTCTCTAGATGTGTACTTTCTTCCTCATTCAAATGCAGGAAGTCTCTTGCATACAGTTCCTTCCTGTCCTCAAATGCCCTCCAATCATCCACATATTCTAATCCTCTCTTCTGACACATTCTGACTATTATGCTATTGATTATTACAGCTCTTTTGCTCAGCTCCTCATTATCATACCTGGGTAACACGCCTCTACACACGGTAACACACTATCTTTCCTCTCTGCGTTTTCTTTTGTACAACCTCAAGCATGAATCTCAGATCTCTTGCCTCTCGATTTACACTGCCTCCCAAGTCGTCCATGCCCACCATCACAATCATTTTATCTACCCTTTCACTTCACCTAATTGCCATAGCCACACTTTCTATCGTTCTTCCAGGTAAACATTCCTCTTGCATCCTATTTTGCACACCACGGATCATCGAGTCTCAATACATCACACCTGTTACCACTCTGTTCCTTGATTTCTCACCTGCCCTCTCTCACTCTCTCTCTCTCTCCTCTAACCCTTTCTCTCAGTGTTCCCCTACTTACCTGCTGTCCTAGCATCACTCTTCTACCATTCCCATACCTCTCTCTCATTCTCTCTCATCTACTGTTTCTATTCTCTCTCACTCCTCCTCTGATTCACCTTGCATTCATGTCTTCCATTCGCCTACTCTCATTTTTCATACTTCTCATCTCATTCTTGAGATCTTCCACCTCCTCTTTCAACTAATCTATGTCTGTCTGCAAGTTAGTCACTCTTACTCACCATTCATCCTCCTAATAAAGACCATCTCCGAAAACTTCACAATCACAGTCTTCCACACTCCTTACTCTTATTTTTTCATTCGTATTTCACTCGTTATTCTCACCTATCATACTAGTTGTCTTTCAAGATTCTCCCGCTCCTGATGCAACAAGGTCAGATATCATAATATCTAACTCACTGAATTCCTCCTATTGCCTACATTTTATGCATATATGCACTCCCCCTTCTCTCACGCGCCACATATCCAACTGCTGGAACACATACATGCCACAAAATCCTTTATTATGTTATGTAAAATAGAGTCCTTGAATGGGGGAGGACTTGGTGACATGCCATTTGTAATTGGAGCTGCAGCTGCCGCCATCATTAACTTAGTGTGGAGTAACTACAACTAAACGCTAAATTCTAAATGCTACTACAACTAAAAGCTAAATTCTAAATGCTACTACAACTAAAAGCTAAATTCTAAATGCTACTACAACTAAACGCTAAATACTATGTTATACGCTCTACTGTAAGCTAATTTACTTGTGCTATACTACAAGTATAAACTATATTTACTATACTAAATAACAAAAACTTCTCTTCTCTTCCACTGCAGATCTTTCCAACTCTGATCTTGCCTTTTCAGTAACCCAAAAAATGTACCAAAAATCTAACTCAAAATATTAATGATATAGCTTAGGATTTAAGGGAGATATTCAGTTATTTGCTGATGATGCAAGATTGGGGAGGGCAGTGGTTGATGAAGGTGATGTGGATATCTTGCATGATAACTTTAAATAAATTGGCAATGTGGGCAAAAGACAGTTATTTTTAATTTGATGTTGCAAAATGTAATGTAATGCACTTCAGAATGAAAAGATTACATGCTTTGTATCATATACAGGAAATTGATGAGGCTAAGGATCTGGGAGGCAGAGTGTTGGTGGATACAGATTTATTCAAGTTCAGATGACATATTGTAAAAGTTGACAAAATAGCTCAACGGATCACTTGAATGTTGAAGGACACATTGACACATAACAGTAGAGGAGTTATTATCCTTCTTTGTAAGGCTATCAGTCAGCCACATGTTTACTGTGCACAGATTTGGTCACCTGGGTTTCTTTGAGATCAACAGGTTGGAGAGGATTCAGAGCTGGTGACAGGTCTGTGGATTGTTCCCTATGAGACTGAAGGTGTGTGGGTTGTAGAATTTAGTTGACAGGCAGAGTAGGGTGGAGGACATGAAAGAAAGTTACCAAAGTGATTCTATAAGTTTGGCAGAAAAAAAACAATAGAAAAGAGGACAGAAGACTGACAGCTCAGGAATGCAGATTGTTGAAAAGTAACATTGATGTTAATGAGGCTGTGGGACTGGATGAGATATCACTATGTATGTTAAGGTGATGTGCCATAAAGCTGGTGGCACCCTTGGCTTGTTCAGCAAGAGTCGGACTACAGAAGCAATCTCAGGATAGTGGAAAGAATGGAAAATAATGTCACTGTAGAATGGTGACCAGAATTCATTATGCATATGTGGTATAGGTTAGATAGAGAGGCTGATTAGAAATGGAAAAACACTTGGTTTCACAAGAATCGCAACTTTTGAGAGTAGCATGGGTTAACCACATTACCGGCCATTATGGATCAAATACGCATCCTCATACGCTTCGTTTCCATCATATACTTTAATGTAATATCAATGGTATTACAATTTTAATATGCACTTCGCATCCATGGTAACTTGGACGTATATATACGTCCTGGCCGATAGCATGGTTAAGGGGAGATTTTGTTTTAGTAACCTAGTTACATTTTATAATGGGATGAAAAGTAGAGGAGAGATCCTTATACATTGATTTTTCTGGAGGTATGTTAAGGTTTAATTGCTTGGTTTCAATAGTAGTTTGTCATTACCACATGACAAAGTACTGTTGAAATTGAACAGGATGAGAATTGGATAGTCACTTAATAGTTTTGTTATAGGGATGGTTTGGCTGATAGGAGCCAGCGAGTTGTGTAATTAAATTTAATGTCAACTCTTACCCCCCCCCCCCCTCCAAAAAAAAAGGGTTGCAAGTGTATTACAGGGTTTTCTCTAGAACCATTGTTTATTGTATATATCAGTGATATAACTCAATGTTTGAGAGGAAATTTTTTTTTTTAATGTTGAGCCTATACACAAGAGGTGGATTATTCAGCCTATAGTACGTTAGTACCATAGATGGGAGTGGGTTGGGAAAGGAGTAACTTGTTTACATTTGGCTTAAAAAGTCTGTCTATTGTGTTACTTGGGAAACACATAAGTGATGACTGTAACACAATACAGCAGCAGCAGGGATGAAGGTGGAAAAGAAACTTGTTCTGTGGGTTTCTAGTTGTACTTGAAGGCGTGTTGGATGGTGGTTGCACATGTTCCAGTGGATTTAATACAGAGTGGAGGAATTGTTGATGCTATTTCACATGAACATTTTGCCATAGAAATATTTATAGGACATACATATTGCAGAAACCAAATGCCTGTTGGAGTGAGTTGGTAAGAGATGCGTTATTAAACAATCTGATTGTCCTCTTCTGTATTGAGTCAAGCATTTTTAGGGAGCTTTTGGGTCTCATCCCAAATGAGAGTATTCAACAGTTGGGTGGATTTTTATATATACATATAAAAGCTATCTGATCCACACATAAAATGCCACCTAACCTATCACACATTAGTGCTGTGTGTGGGCCTGACATCTTCGCTCTGGTGAAGATGTTAGGGCTGCAATCGCATCTGTTTTATCATTGGCTGAAGAATTCATATATCAAGGCAATGTGAAACAACTGGTAGGTGGAAGAATCTAAATACAAATCGACAGTTGGAAGTTTGAGCTAAGTTAGCTGGCTATTGCAGACGTGGAGGAGATTGGAGCTTCACCACATTACTATCCTATAGTTGACCATGGAGAAATGGAAATATCTTACAAGCTATGCTTTGGAAATTGGAATCCCTGCAATGTCCCAAGCTGTAAATAATTACAGGGAAGAAGACACTGAAACTATGAGTAAAACGAGCAACTCAAATAATTGTATTCCATGATGATGTCAACTTAAATCCAAAAGGAAGGTCGGCATCTGCTATTCCTCGTTTGAAAACAAGTTCCAATTTTCAAGAAACAGGGTCTTGAAAATTGGAACTTGGAATGTGAGAACATTATATAAACTAGAAAATTTTTACAATCTTATACAGAAAGTGAAAAGTGATGGGAATTAGTGAAACCAGATTGCCTAACTCAGGAAAACTAGATAAAGATGGCTTTACATTTGTATATTCTGATGGAGAGAAGAATGAATATGGAGTGGATTTCATGATTAAGAAAGGCATCTTTAAATCTGTAATGGAGCTGTGGCCCATAAATGAAAGAATGATACTTATTAAATTAGCTGCAAAGCCTTTTAACATCATAATTATTCAGGTTTACACCCCTGTGATGACTCAGAATGATGAAGAAATAGAAGATTTTTATAATAACTTACAAAAATCTATAGAATATGTTAGATCAAATGAGATACTCATAGTGATGAGTGATTTGAATGCAAAGGTTGGAGGAGGGAAAGAAAATCCAGTTGTTAGAAAATTTGGATTGGGCAAAAGAATTTAAAGAGGTGAGAGATTGATACAATTCTCAATTCAAAACAACCTACACATAATGAATACTTTCTTTCAACATCCAATGTGCAGACTATATACGAGGGACGTCCAGAGAGTAAATTTCGTTTTTAAATATTTTCACTGCAGCTCTGTGATCGCAATAGTGCGCATGCATGCTGAGTTTGTTGATTCCTTAGCAAGGTGTTGGTGCCATTTTCAGACATTATTATTATTATTATCCCAAGTCCTCGTGGAGTCTAAGACTCATGGGAGGTCCTTTTATCACACACACAGCTCATTATACCGTGTCTTAAACACACTCAAGCTCCTTGCAGACACCACATTCTCAGGCAAGGCTTTCTAAGCATTCACAACTCTGCACGAAAAAAACCTGCCTCTCACTTCCCTACCCACACTCTCTTTATACAGTTTCCAGGGGTGAACTCTGGTTCTCCCCTATCTCCCACTATTTTATGTAGAACTTCTTTAGCATTAATCTAGAATTAATGCTGGAGAAGAGGAGAAATCTATCATATCTCTCCTCTTCCTCCTGTCCACCAGACTCTGCAAATTACATCTTCTCAATCTTTCTTTATACTTAACATTCCAGAGGTCAGAAACTACCTTAGTCAGTCGCCTTTGGACCCTTTCCAACATCTCTTCATCCTTCTGAAAACCAGGTGACCAAATCTGGGCACAATAGTCCATGTGTGGCCTAATCAAAGCCTTATACAGCGGAACAAGAATCTCTCTACTTCTACACGTCAGCTCACGACATTCTCGCAGTGCGTACGCTTCTTGGTGTGTGTTTATAATGTCTAAAAAAATCAAATCACTCGCTGCATGTGAAATTAGATCAGTATCTGTTTCTTGAATGCAAGGAACATTAAAGCAGCTGAAATTCATCAGCAAATTATTGAGGTTTATGGAGAACATGCAATGAGTGATTCAGTGGTACGAAGATGGTCAATAGTCGCCACCTTCAGCTGGAAACAATTCCATCATCCGCAAAATAGTCCTGACCTTGTGCCAAGCAACTTTCACCTGTTCAAACATCTGAAATCTTTCTTTGGTGGCTGGCGGTTTCAAGACGATAGCGAGGTCAAAGAAGCAGTCAATATGTGGTTTACATCACAGGCGGCAGCCTTCTACGACAAAGGTATACAACTTTTGGTGCCCTGTTATGATAAGTGCCTGAACAATGGTGGAAATTATGTAGAAAAGTAGTGAAAGATGTCTACTTTAATTTCCAATAAATTTTTTTTTGTAAGTATATTTTTGTTTCTCTGACAGCCCATTGGAACTTACTTTTTGAGCATCCCTCGTACTTGGACAAACCCTGATAACACTATAAGAAATCAAATAGATTTTATAATGATAAATAATAGATACAAAAATAATGTTAACCACATCAAAACATACCCAGGTGCTGCTGATATAGGTTCAGACCATAACCTTGCTGTGTCTACTTTAAAGATTAAACTAAAAAACATTTCTAAAAACAATCATACCAAAACACTTAAATTGACATCTCTGAATATACCTGACAACATAATGGTGTTTAACTCAGAAATTAGGAAAAAAATTGATCATGTGGGATATAAAACAGAAGACAGTATACTTAGCAACACAGAGAAAATTGAAAAAAGATGGTCAAAATTTAGAATTGCAATGTATGAGACAGCAATGAGATTATTCCAAAAATTCAATACAATAAGAAAAAACCCTGGATGATAGAATCAATATTAGAACTTATAAATGAAAGATGAAAAAAGAAAAATACACAACAGTGTAAAATTCTCAGTAAAATGATAAAAAATGAGTGCAGGAATTGCTAAAGACAAGTGGGTAAATGAAAAATGTTAAGAAATATAGGAATCGGACAACAAACACAATAGTAAAGAAATGCATAGATCAATACAAGCGACAAATAAAAAGAAAAATTTCAACCATAATCTTTGTATAAAAGATCAGAAAGGAAAAAACTACTAGAAACACAAGATATCATAAAAAGATGAAAAAAATATGGAAAAGAACTGTGACTCTGATCGCACATACGCACCAGATATACAAAATATGGAAATGAAAACAGGTAAAACTTCAGGCCCTGATCCGATCCTTATCGAATTGTTAAAGAAATTAAATGAAATCACAATTAATGATCTAAAGGTTATTAAAATATATATGATACAGGATATATTCCTTAAATATATATGATACAGGATATCTCCCTGATGATTTAAGAAAATCCATCTTTGTCAGTATCTCCAAAATTTCAAAAACTTTTGAATGTTCAGAAAATAGACTAATAAATTTAACAAGCCATGCTAAGAAATTACTACTGAGAATAATCCTAGAAAGAATAAAAGGCACTTTGTCAATAGAAATTATTATTATTATTACGGGCAACTCCAGGGAGGTCCTTAGACTCATCGAGGGATGCCCCAAATCATGTTCGTCACAACAATTCAACATTCACACAGTATCTATCATACCTTGCCTTAAACTCATTCGCTGTCACAGCACCCACCACAGACTCTGGCAGCCCATTCCACTCATTCACCACTCTAAAAGTAAAGAACCCAGCTCTAACACCCTTACAAACCACACTCTTGCCCAGCTTCCATGGATGTCCCCTAGTCCTCCCACAACCAGCCCTGTTGTCAAAAATATCTTCTGAATTAATTTTATAGAAACCCTTCAGTAATTTGAATGTCTCAATCATATCTCCCCTCCTTTGCCTATCGACCAATTTCTGCAACCCACAAATCCTCAACCTGTTCTCATAAGGTTCATTCCACAGACCTGCTATCATCTTGGTCACTCGCATCTGGATCCTCTCTATCTACCTCCCCATCAAGAAGAAACCTAGGTGACCAAATCTGGGCACAGTAGTCGAGATGAGGCTTATCAAGGCCCGATACAGAGGAACAATAACATGCTTGTCTCTGCTCCTCAACGTATTCTTCAGCAACCAAGTGATTTGATGAGCTGATTTGGCCACTTTTGCAATGTGCCCCCTAAACTTCAACTCCTTATCCACCAACACTCCTAAATCTCTTGCTTCATCAATTTCCTGGAGTACAGTTCCACCAATGTAGTAAACTGCTGCTAATCTTTTCACCCCAAAATGTATAACCTTACATTTTGTCACATTAAATTGACATCCATTCTCCTTAGCCCAGACCTCCAATCTATCCAAATCATCATGCAAAATTTTGACATCATCTGTATTCACTATTGCCCGATCCAACTTTGCATCATCCGCAAACAAATGAACTGTTCCTCTCAGATCCTTTCCTATATCATTAATGAACAAATTAAACAGCAGTGGTCCAAGAACACATCCTTGTGACACATCACTGGTCACAGCCCGTCTTTTGGACTCTACTCCTGAATAAACCACTCTCTGATATCTCTCCGTCAACCACCCTCCTATCCATCTCACCAACCCTATATCCATCCCCATATGCTGCATTTTACTGATTAGAATTCCATGTGGTATCCTGTCAAAGGCCTTAGCAAGGTCCAGTAGAATCACTGTAAACTCATTACCCTTATCCAGTTCAGCCGTCAGTAACTTGCTCACGTCACTCAGTAACTTGCTCACGTGTTATAATACGTGAGCAAGTTACTGAGGCATGACCTACCCTTCACAAAACTATGCTGTCCCCAATACAGTATCCCATTTTCATCTATCCAGTCCTGTATTTTCCTCTTGACTATTTTCTCCAAGACCTTGATAACGATTCCTGTTATGCTGATTGGCCGGTAATTTTCAACAGCAGCCTTGGAACCACCTTTATGCAGCGGAACTATTTTCCCCTCTTTCCACCCCCTTGGTACTGACCCAGACCCGAGGCTCAAATTAAACAAAATGGTCAAGGGCACTGACAATTCTTTAGCCTCTTCACGTACAACACGAGCTGGTATACTATTCAATTCGACAGATGTATTGACATTGAGATTCTGTAATAGACTATTTACCTTTACTTCATTCATCACAATTCCAGTATAAGCTGTTGGTTCTTCCATTCCTGCAATGTTACCACCTGGATGATATACTGTTACAAAGTGCTCGCTCAGTAATTCCACTATATCGACTGATTCGGTTACATCCCTACCCTCAGCATTTTTTAATATCATTCTGCCATGAACATTTTTCCTTTTACTTGCAACATATTGAAAAAACTGTTTGGGATTCTCTTTAGCCTGCATGACCAATTTTCTTTCATAATCCGCTTTTGCTTTTCTTACCACCCTTGTTACCTTTCTGGCCTGAGCTTTATACTGTTCCTGCACCTGCTGGTCACCTTTTTCCTTAAATTCCCTCCACAATTGTTTCTTTTTTTGCAGCTCAAGCTTAATAGTGTTATTTATCCATTTAACCCCTACTTGATTTATTATTCGGACTCTTGGTATACAGTCAACCATTGCCTCCTGCAAACACTTCTTAACCACCTCCCATGCACTATCAACATCCAGCCCTTGCAGTTTTACATGCCATGGCACTGAGCCAAGCACACTCCTAAGCTTGTCGTACTTGCCGGCCCGGTAATTCCATATGTATCCTGTCTTAATTGTAAATTCCACTCCTTTAGCCACCTCCCAAGTCATGACCTTTTGATCACTCTCACCATTTGGTGGCAACATGGTCATGGTCATTACTGCCACATTCTCAGATGCAATTACTAGGTCAAGCACTCTCTGCCCCTTAGTATTTTCCATTACATGTTGTCACAGAAAGTTGTCCCTTAATAACCGCATAAAATCCAATTCCTTCCTCCTTCCAGTCAATGTTACCATAATTGAAATCATCCATAATAATCACCTTCCTTCCACTCATTTCTTCTATTTGCCTTTGCATACTGTCACCACCATCTTTCATCACCTGGTCTATAGCAGCACCCAATTGTATATTTTGTTCTGCTAGATTCTATCTCACACCAAATAGCTTCAAATGTGCTCTTTTCTCTATCCTGCAGTTCAACTTCTATACTCCTTGGCTGCAACTCATCAGCTATCATCAATAACACTCCTCCCCCTTTTTATTCTCCCTGTCACTCCTGAACACGCTATACCCATCACATTCAATCCCACTAGCTTTATCATCTTCTGTCAGCCATGTTTCACTAATACCAACAACCTGTGGCCTGGAAGTGCCAACCAAGGCCAAAAACTCGTCCTTCTTGTTCCTAATACTCCTGGCATTATTGTATATGAATTGCAGAAGACTATTAGTCCCATCCCTACTTTGATACCTTATACTAGCTATCCCATTCTGATTTGTTATCCTTCTTACTCGCTCGGGCATATTATACTCATTCATACACTCAACATCCCTCCCTAAAGTCTGCATATCTACCCCCCCCCCCTTAATAAATCTAGTTTCCCTGAGTCTGTACATCCACTTCATGCATCAACACTTTTTCAAGCCTCCGTACACCAAATCCATTCAAATGTAAACCATCCATCTTATATAAATCCTTTCGCCCATCGAAATCACTCCACACGTCCACAAATTCCACACAACCCTCCATGGCAATTATGGCCCTTCTCCTAAACACTTCACAGTCATACTGCAGCAAAATACTCACCATCCTAACTCTCTCACTCTTTTCTTTTGCTACCTAGAGTAATTCCCTCACATCCTCTATCATTTCCATTTTGTCTTCTTTCAAATCCTTTGTACCTGCCACTGTTTTTGCACTCTAATAGACTCGCTGACGTCCTTTATGTTGCACCCGGTTGGTACGATTTTGTCAAACTCTCAATTATCACACCTCTTAATAACGAATCTCTGTACAGCACTCGCTCCTTCATTTTATTTACGTTTACGAACATTCTCAATAGAATACACTTAATCACTAAATTAATTAAAAATTAGAAATAGAATACACTCAATCAGATATTCAAAAAGACAAAATTACAAGAGAAGGAATTTTCAAAATGAAAGCATAATGCGAAAGAAGCCTTGATAACTAGAAAAGCATATATCTTTGTTTTATTGATTACACCAAAGCATTTGATTCAATAGATCACAAGAAATTAATGCATATACTACCAAATAATGGGTTAAAAGGCAAAGATCTATGTATAATTATAAATATATACTGCAATCAAATGGTCTCAATAATATACGAAAATGAATATTCTGATCGTTTTGAAATCAAAAAAGGAGTAAGACAAGGATGTGTCTTATCACCATTACTGTATAATATATTTTATTATTATTATTATTGTGACACCTCCAAGGAGTCCAAAGACTCATCGCGGGAGGACACCTATTGTACAACTCTCTGTCTCCAACTCTACACCGAACCTCATCTAATCATCTACATCACCATCATCTACTGCCCATCACCAGCACCACAGCTAGTATTTTTTGTCTGTAAATGCGTGGTTCTGAAGGGCCGATTTGTCTGTATGCGGGATGAAAAACTCGAGTTTCCAGGAGAAAAAACCCTGCTACCTCCGTATGAGATTGGCCAACTCACCTTCGATTGAAAAAGTCCATATAAAGATTCCTCCCGTCATGACGAGACTCGAACTTAGGCCTTTTCCAATTGAAGGGTGCAACGTACCGTTTCTCTTCCAATTGTGCTATAGAGGCGCTATTAGGTCAGTGTTCTTCTCATTATTGCAGCATTCCTCCGCATTACCTTCACTACCTTTGCAATATGTCCCCTAAATTTCAGGTTTCTATCGATCATCAAACCCAGATCTCTTGTCTCTCCTACTTCCTCCAGTTTAACTCCTCCCATAGAGTATGCAGCATCCCATCGATATAGTGAACAAGTTTTTAAAGATTGCAGAATTGAAGGGTGTAAAAAGTCAGCGGTAGGAACTTCAACAACTTCAGATAAGCAGATGACACTGTCCTTATTGCTGAATCTGAAGATGATCTTTAAAACTTAGTCACAGGAATTTACAACAGAAGCCTAGACATGGGATTAATTATTAACTTGAAGAAAACAAAGTGCATGATTATATGATGCAAAGCTGGGAAGGGTTATTAGTAATAGTGCAGCTGTGGTAGCCCTGCAAGAGGATTTGAATAAGATATATAGATGGGCAAATGAATGGGGGTGTCAGTTTAATTCAACAAAATGTAAGTTCTTGAGGTTTGGGACACATCGATGGAATGCTGCATACTCTATGGGAAGAGTTAAACTGGAGGAAGTAGGAGAGACAAGAGATCTGGATTTGATGATTGATAGAAACCTGAAATTTAGGGGACATATTGCAAAGGTGGTGAAGGTAACACAGAGGATTGCAGCAATAATGAGAAGGACACTGACCTGCAGAGATAAAATGGCTATCATTTCATTGTACAAGACTCTGATCAGACCACACTTAGACTATTGTTCTCAGATTTGGTCCTCAGGATTTGAAGGGGATAAATTAACTGTGAAAAGGCTACAAAGGTTGATAACAAAGATGGTGTCGGGACTGTACAATGTTAGTTATGAGGATCGGCTGAGGGAGTGTGGACTGCAGAGTTTGGTGAATAGAAGGAGGGATGATATGATTGAGACTTTTAAACTGTTGAGAGGTGGTTACAGGGTTGATACTGGGGAGTTCTTTCGCTTGGTTGAACAGCGGGAAGGAGTGATGACAAGAGGCCATCCCTGGAAGTTATGAAAGAAAACTGTGAGCAAGAGGGTAAGGAGTGGTTTCTTTGTGTGAGGATGGTTGAGCAGCGGAATGCATTGCCTGATGGAGTGGTGGGAGCTAGAACGGTCAGCGAGTTTAAAGAGTGGTATAATAGACTTTGTGTTTTCTAGGAGGGACCTCCCTCGATGAGTCTTTTGACTCCATGGAGGCCTGAATAATAATAATAATAATAAATCTTGCTCTTCACCTCGTGTCATTGCTGTCAAACCTGAGTTCCTCAGATATGACAGCAATGAGACGAGATGAAGAGCTATTATCTCTTTAACATGAGGTGAGGTGAAGAACTTTTATCAATGACCTCCTGATATCTAGTCTTACATTCTCCTTGTTCCTAGGCAAGTCATTTCTTCCTGCTGCCACTACCAACTCCTTTGTATTCTTACTTTTTATATCTAACTTCTCAATCACTATATTTATTTTACAGACCTTGTGCATTTTCTCATTTACTACACATGCCAGCCTGGCTGACAAAGTGGTTAGTGTATCCCTTCTCCAGCCAAAAGGCTATGGGTTCAAATTCTGTCATGGGCATGGATGTTTGCGATTGTCTTTGGAAATACTAGTGGTGGTGGTAGATGGTGTTAGTGTAGTTGTGGTCAGTTGGTGGATTGAGTGGCGGTGACAGAGTTGTAGAGCAGGTGCCCTCCCTTAATGAATCCTTGGACTGCCTGGAGGTGTTTAATAAAAAAAAAAAAAAAAGAACCAATAAATAAGAAACTAAATATATTTAATGAAAAGAAAATTGAACAGGTACAATTTTTTTATATATTTGGGACATATGTTTACTGACAGAGGAAATTCCTTTAAAGAAATAAAAAGAAGGATAGAGATAGCAAGAAAAGCCTTTATTGATATGAAAACTGTTCTATCATCCAGAGACATTAACATAGACACACAAAAAAAGAGTAATAAAGTGCTATATCTGGTCAAGCCATCTCTACAATAGTGAAACTTGGACTCTAAATAAAGAAGCAGAGAAATTAGAAGCTTTTGAAATGTGGACCATCAAAAGAATGGTGAAAATATCATGTACAGGGAAAATGAAAAACAATTGATGTTTTTCATTTAAAAAAGATGTTTTAAAAAAAAGCAAAAATGAAAAGAACATTAATTATTATTATTATTGTTCCGGGAAACTCCAAGGAGTCGACAGACTCATCGAGGGAGGCCCTAACATCATGTCAAGAACAACTATTCAACATTCACACAGTATCTATCATACCTTGCCTTGAACTCATTCACGGTCGTAGCACCCACAACAGACTCTGGAAGCTTATTCCACTCATTTACCACTCTCCAAGTAAAGAACCTAGCTCTAACACCCTTGTCAACCATGCTCTTGCCCAGCTTCCATGCATGGCCCCTAGTCCTTCCACCACCAGTCATATTTTCAAAAATATCTTCTGGATCAATCTTATAAAAACCCTTCAGTAATTTGAATGTCTCAATCATATCACCCCTCCTTCGCCTATCGTCCAATTTCTGCAACCCCACAAATCTTCAACCTATTCTCATAAGGTTCATTCCACAGACCTTCTATCATCTTGGTCACTCGTCTCTGGACCCTCTCCACTTCCTCCCCATCACGAAGAAACCCTGGTGCCCATAGCTGGGCACAGAAGTCCAGATGGGGTCTTATCAAGGCTCGATACAGAGGAACAACAACTTGTTCGTCTCTGCATGTTAAAGTATTTTTCAGAAGCCAAGTGATTTGGTGAGCTATTTTAGTTACTTTTGCAATGTGCCCCCTAAACTTCAACTGCCTATCCACCAACACTCCCAAATCCCTGGCCTCATCAATCTCCTGGAGTATGGTTCCACCAATGCGATATACT